>NW_017304450.1:789088-795475 GCF_001594115.1 Trachymyrmex septentrionalis | reverse complement strand
GGTTCTGTGCCTGCAATTAAAATGTAAAACAATTGATATTAAATTATTCAGAAATAAAATTTATTCTTTTATTAACTCGAATCAAATTTTAACATTAATTTGTTTCGATCTTGATTCAATTTCTTCTGCTTTTATTTTTTTATTCTACGTACTTACTGTTGCAATAGAATTTTCGTTTACCTTTCGTGGATGAAAGGTCTGTCGGTGATTATACAATACTTCAAAATTTTGCAATACCGCAATTCATTTCAACGTAATAGGTAGGACAATGTTGAATTGTCTCTCGGAAACCTTGAATTTTCGTATATTGCGTGCCGTCGAGACGAAACACGATATTTCTCTCGTAAGGACGATCGATACGCGGTGCCATTCCCCTTGGGAAAAGGAACGACACGAGTTTCCTCCGGCTCGTTTTCCACATCCGATGCACAGGGTGTCTGATAAATCTTGATGGGAATATTTTGGCTTTTATCGCATTTGAACCTTATTGCCTGTTCTTATTTTATTTGAAATATTGAAATATTGTAAATAGCTGAGCAATATATAATAAAATAAGTAAAAAATACAAGGATATTTTCTCAACCAAATCATAATACAAAATAAAAAATTGTAAGTTTCTTTATATTATCAAAACTAATATTCTCTCTCTCTCTCTCTCTCTCTCTCTCTCTTCCTCTCTCCCCCTTTTTCTCTTTCTTTCATTTTATTAAAAATAATTTTTGTCGTTTTAAGCAAAAATTTTGATAAAATTGAACTCGCTTGAAATTTAGCGAAAAACGCAATCTTATACTTCATATTTATAAGACATCTTGTACATATCGAGAGAGAATATCGTACGCCAAAGTTTTTCTCAATTTGTGCTGAACGCGGTGGGAAACGAATCGCGAATGAAGTTCAGTGAGACGCAGAAACGAAAAGTTTTTTAATATACGAGAATATTTTTCTCTTTTCCCACCGTATCCTTCTGCTACGCATTTGCGAGAACTTTTTTTTCCTAACAGAGAGACATCGGTGATCACTCGAGAACCGAAAAAAAAAAAAAATTAGGACCTGGAATTAAGATTGATAACAGGCGTAAACTTGAATGGTTTTTTAACGAGTTCTTTTTCTTCCCGACTGTTGCGTACGTAAGGTAAATTTCTCTACGCTATAACTCGAACTTTTAATACCGTTTCGTTTCTTTAATTATAAAGAGATCATTTTCTCGCTACTCCATGTTTGTCAAGTTAACAATTTTTCATATAAAAGTAGTGCTTTGACGAATATTCACAACGTTACTTGCCTCTTTATGGTACTTTCCGACGAAAGTGTGAATAGTCGCAACTAGAGAAAGTTTGCGCAGTGAATTAAATTACCGTAATCTGCGACTCTCTCTTTGTGACTGATTGCGAAAAAAAAGGATATATATATATATATATATACTATATCATTTCCATAACTTGTCATCGGCATTGTCTTTCTATGCAATAAATCTTGATTTTATACAAGCGTTATTTATGAAAATTCTTGTATTTTTTTTTTAAGATTATATAATAAATACAATGAAAAGATGGTTGGTTATACTTGTCGTTGCATGTTGCGTTTGCGATATACCGTATATCGTTTCGAATCTTCCTTTGAAAATGTGCCATATGGGACAATAAATGACGAGATTCCACAAAAAGACAGCTATCTGTCTACCTTCGTGGCCCACTGTGTTGCGACAACGGGAGCATTGTGCACTGGCGCACCGTACAAAGTAAAATGCGCAGCGAGGTGCAGCGAAACGCCCGATTGGCTCCGAAGCCATCGCTGGTGTTTTATAGTGTGTATATATACTATATCTCGCGACGACTACGCTTACCATAGCGTTGTTACTATCCCGCTTAGAGCACGGTGGCCTCCGTTGGCCACCATGGTGCAGCAGCCTTTTACCTGCTGACGTTCTCGAGCCGAGAGCGTAATTAGCATGAAACGTGCTACGTCCTGACATCGTGGAGCTACCGCACACTTCGACCTCTATTATTTCTTTGTGATTCTGTAAAAGTTCGTATTTTTATATCGGTGAGCTCATGAGTTCTCACGCCTTGGTAGGCTCCGTGCTATGGCGGCGACGATTACGTAATTCGAGTATTTTTAATCGTGCCCTAGGAAGCCAACCGCCCTTTGTGAAAGAAAACTAGTGTTATTCCGTCGACACGAAGCAATGTAAATAATTTTATTTTCGTCATGAGATAGACCGATTGGATTCCAATTGGAGATACAATTGGATTTGTATAATCAAACGATTGCACACGCTAGATTCCATTTAATGGTACCATAGAAGGCGAATATTAAACGAACATTACATAACGAAACAATACGCTTTAACCGATCGTTGACCGTTATTTCTTGTTTCGCTTTTTTCCACGTATTTCTTTGCAAATTACATACACATACAAATTTACTACAATTTTACGAAAATTTATAATAAAATTTACAATTATCATTTGAAAATTGAAATTTTTCTATGACAAAAGAATTGAAATATCTATAAACTATATACTGCATAATTTTTGTGAATTATGTTTTATTTATTATATTTATATTTTGAATAACCATTGGGAATAGGTAACAACTTAAGACATATTATATAATATATATGTATCTGTGTGGGTTATATATATATATATATATATATAAAATGTGCATTTATATACATGGTTTGGCAATAGAGTGAATATTATGAGAAAATAAATACTTAATTAATATACAAATAATCTTTAATCTAATCTAATCTCTTCTAGACACCATATACTTTTGATAACATCGTATAGCTTGCGGAAACTCCGTGAAAAATTTTCAATTTCTGAATACCGCCTCAAGTCTTGCTGTTCTGAATGTTCGAAATGTTTCTAAATTGAGTCCTTTTCGGCACCTCTTTTAGTTTAAGGAATAAAAAAGAAA
Source organism: Trachymyrmex septentrionalis (assembly GCF_001594115.1). NCBI lineage: Eukaryota > Metazoa > Arthropoda > Insecta > Hymenoptera > Formicidae > Trachymyrmex > Trachymyrmex septentrionalis. Next base: position 792,550 of record NW_017304450.1, on the reverse strand, counting down.
TCTGCTGGAGCAAGATCGGAGGAAAAGGGAGAGTGATTCAAAACGGTAATGCAACGCTGACTCAAAAATTGCTGTATATGTTTTGAACCAGAACTCTAGATAGAACACAATTATAATTAAGTTACAATAATATTATAGGACGTCATTTGATATTTAATAATGATACTTAATAATTTATAAATTTTAACAAATAAGGTCATTTAAGGCAATATCCAAAGATGATTTTTCACAGAATTTCTGGAAGTTGTACGGATATTGTTAGAAGAGTATTGTCTCTAGGAGGGATTATTTTGGAGGACACTAAAAATTATTTGTACATTAATTAAGTGATATTTATTTTTTCATAATATTTACCGAACTTTATTGCTATACCACATATATGTACACACACACACACACGCACGCACGCACGCACGCACGCATGCACACTTCATCATTAGCTTATGATAATTTCATTACTATTATGATAAAAATAAAGGCAAGATTTATTCAAATACATTAAAAGGATTAAGTGTCGATTGTAGAAAATCGAAGGTGAAACAAAGTTAAGTGCAAGATTTTGATTTTTTATGCTAAGGATTTTAAAGCTTCAAGAAGATGTTGTTAAACAAGAAAAATAAGATACTAATAACTATGAAAAATCACGGTACGTTTTGCGATCGTTAAACTCATTGAAATAGAGTTCGCATTTTTTGTATGTCAATTTCTATAGTAGAATATGTTTTAATCTGGAACACCTATCCATCTTATACTCACCTCGAAATTGCCTTGAAATCTTAGCATTGCCTGTTACCTTAAACAGCGGAGTAACTTATTATTATCGCATGTTCTATGATTTTATTTACCAAGACTTTAATAATCACAAATTGCTGACAACTCTTGCAAATTCTTAATACTTTCAACACGATTTTACTATTTTCTTTACTCTCTTTTCGCCAATTAGGTCACGCAATGATTGTAGGAGAAATTAGAATTGAATTTCTTATAAGATTTCTTATATTTTTTACTTCTATAAAAAGAACAAAATGTTTATATCAGATTATAACTTCTATTTTGAAAATAATATTATGTTTTAACTTGTTTAACAACTTTTATTAAAATTGATAAATTAGTTTTGAAAAAATTAATATTAATTAAACCCGAGAAGATTTTTATATATAATATTGTCATTTATTTTTATCATTATTTTATATATTATTCTTTACGGAAGAAATTAAATAAATACAATGCATTCAAAATTTCACTTATTTGTTTAAGTAATATGAAAATTTGAATATTTTTAGACCATTTCAGCTTTATATTTGTATTATATCTCAACAGTTTACAAGATAAATATTAATGAAATCAATATTCTGTAAATTTCAATTTTCTATTTTTAAATATCAAAAAGTAACAAAAACATTTAACGGAAATCATATGATTCTTTTTTGGTGTAGCTGATGAATTTCACCGTTCTGTATGTGATGGAAAAAAAGTAAGCAACAATACCGAGGTACGCTTGTTAAAGCATTGTATATATGTATACACTATACTACTTGATGTAGAAAACAATGTGCGTGTGCATCGCAAAACGTAGAGGAAAGTCTCGGTGAAATCTTACTTTTTCTATCTACACTTATGTATGCGACAATAGTTACACAGTTCTGATTTATTTCTATCTATTATCGAGCGTTATAATTTATATAAGTGAATTTCTAAATCTCTTCTCTTGCATCATTATACACAGCTATGTATAATAAGTATAAAACTTTGAGATTAATTTCTTATAGAAAATTGGAGTGTTATTGGTGGGATATATTATAGTAGAATTAGTTCGCGTTACAATAAAAGATTCAGTGTTATCTTTTATTTTTGGAAAAATAATAGCAGAGATTTTATGTATAAAATCATAGCTTTTAGTTTACGTTAGTTTTTTAGTTAAACTAAAAGCTAACTAAAAAATAAATTTAAAGAATATTTTTATCTCCAAGAATTTTGTGTTGAAAAATAAATTTTACAAAAATCATTGTTAACACTTTCTTCTTCACTTGAGAGCATTTATCACGTCCAAGTGATTTTGGTTGATGTTTATCGGTGAGATTGATGTCACTATACTGATAAATTATACTGATAAATGTGCAAAATATTTTTACGTGCTCAATCTCTAAACATTAGATTCAAAGCCAATCGCTTCAATGTTTCATGGAAAATATTAGATTATCGAAAATGTACAAGTGAGTATGTTTTTGAGCAATCTAATATTTAAATTAATTTTTTATATCATTATTTTAATATATCATTATAAATTTATATATATTTTAAAAATAGATAGTTTACATTTATTGGCTGAAATATACATGTATCAAATAGTTCGATTGACGTTTTCCAATTGTCTACGTTTTTTATATATATGTATATGTATATATGTGATAGATTTATAAAATGTATTTACTACCTTTCGTAGTACTTAAAATTTAACTATAATAGGAGATTTGCAGTGCATTTATAACATTTATAATAATATATTTAATTAGAGAATATATCTTTCTAAGAAATTAGATCAATTTCTCTTTGTAATTAAATTATTTCTGATAATAACCGGTAACTGCTAATTTATAGATTATAATTATGTTGTATTACAAAAAATAGAAAAAGGCAAATGTTACACGTATGTTTATAGAACGTTCGACCTTTTATTTTTAAGTCACATAATGACATTGATTATTACGTTCAAAGATGTTATATATTTTTCTTTTCTTCCTGTATATACGGTAAGTTTTCTTAATTAACTTTAAGAATAAACGGGTTTACGATTTCCATTTCTACGATCTACTATTACTATATCTATCGATCAAACTGTAGACATGTGTGTTAAGTTTTCTGAACTGAAAGTGATACTCACGCGCTCCACTTTTGAGCGAAAGCCCTTGAACTCCACTTTAAGGTCCCACACGCGATCGCCTACTGTCAAAATTTCTAGGGATGTAACGCAGGTTACATAAAAGTCACCTTACATTACTGATGAGAGGTTTTTACAAAGTTATTTTTATTTCTTTTTTTAAATGTTGGTAAAGTTCAGATGATCTATATATAGTACGATTAAATAAATTGCGTATCTTTTCAAATTTCAAAAACAAAATTTCTTTAATTAAAACGATTCCTTCAATTGATATATCTTATTATATATTTTTGTTAAGGTTAAAAAGGTATAATATTATAATAGCTATATATATATATATATATACTATTCTTCTTTTTTTCTTTAGATCTAAAAATAAGGTTTATCCTTTTGATTTCTACATGTCTGATAACTTACTCCGAAAAAATATTAACGAATTATTAAGGAAATTAAAAGGAAGAAATTAAAGAAGAATAAATCTTTACATCTAACAAGGAATTATCTAAAATTTCAAACATTTATTACTTTTAATTGAATATAATAGTATACGATGAAATGTGGGACAAATATTGTTTCTTTGGATT
>NW_017304450.1:779782-785567 GCF_001594115.1 Trachymyrmex septentrionalis | reverse complement strand
AATTGATATATCTTATTATATATTTTTGTTAAGGTTAAAAAGGTATAATATTATAATAGCTATATATATATATATATTTATATATACTATTCTTCTTTTTTTCTTTAGATCTAAAAATAAGGTTTATCCTTTTGATTTCTACATGTCTGATAACTTACTCCGAAAAAATATTAACGAATTATTAAGGAAATTAAAAGGAAGAAATTAAAGAAGAATAAATCTTTACATCTAACAAGGAATTATCTAAAATTTCAAACATTTATTACTTTTAATTGAATATAATAGTATACGATGAAATGTGGGACAAATATTGTTTCTTTGGATTTACCTGATTCCTAGAGATACAATATAATACGACTAAATATATGTTATTTGTTATTCTACCTTTATTCCGTAAGGTATATCTACAGGCTCGTAAAAAACGACGGCCAAGATTCTACGCACAGCAGTCGCGAACGCGTACAAATGCATCGTTGAAGCCGCGCGAGAAGAGCGCGGAGTTACGTTTCGCGGTGCCAAGCCGCGGGCTAGAAAGTAGCTGGCGACTTATTGCGTTTGTTCGGTCCGTCATATGTCGTGTATCTCGTTTTACTGCCTTCAGCCAGTTGCAACGACATTTGCGTCAGACGGGATCGGTAAAAATCGAATCGCCGCGCGCTGTCTGCGCCGTACTATCGCGAAACTTAGATCGATATATTGTCTTTGATACACCAGTTTTTCCATTTTCCGATTACGGATAAAAATTTGGAAAATCCGAGTTACATTTCACGTTCTACTGCTTTAGGGATTGTATAGCTAGAATTTTTTGTCAACTAGAACAATTCAATGATATAATTTATTTATGATATGATATAAGATACGACTATTTTTTCCAAGGGTTGAAAATGTAATATTTTACGTGATTTGGAAATTATAAAGATTTGTAATACGTTGATATTATTTCATATTTTCATCTTCTATTAAACTGACAATATGTGAGTAGGAAACAACGAATATGTTGTTAATATTGAAAAAAGTGCAGTTTAAAAATATATACTAACAAGTTTATTATATATATACAAGTTGCAAATTGTTCCTTTTAATTTTTCGGTGCTATTGATTTCGAAAATATCCTATTTAATTCTCTATTTAATTCTCTCGCGATTAAGTTTAGCTGAAATAACGAAAAAAGATGAATCCAAGAATAAATATGACCTGGAACTGGAATTGATCGATATAGTCGAAAAATCTTTGTTTCCTTTTGATTATATTCTACTGATTCGTTTTTGCACTAGTCTAAATGAAGTATCGCAAATTGAGAGATATAATCATGTTGCTACATCTAGCTGGAAAAAAAAAAAAAATAATATGTAATATTTTTTTGCACCGATTGTGCTTGTATATATAAAAATTCGTTCGAATTCTTAAATAGTTATACAGATATTGAAAAATAAGATACTAAATATGTCAATAACACTAATTGGTTTCTCAATGCTTATTAATATTTAATCTTATTATAACAAAGGTATTTGTTCATTTTTATATTTATATACAGATTTTGTTATATTGATTTTCAAAGTGTTTTAACATTTTTAGTATCAAATGATTTTATAATTACTATCAGCATTCTTATATATAACTATTATAATTTCCTTAATTTCATCATATATTTAATTTAGAAAAAATATTGAGTCGCAGATATTTTGGATGAAAATATTGATGATTTCAAAAAAATTAAATATTTTTAGATATCGTTCTGTGTGAGATACACGTTGCACTCTGATACCTAATCGAAACCATCGAATCTATGTTGTAAGTTTTTTTTTATTAGATGATTTTATAATTAATTGAATCCTTTTTCGTGTGAATTTTCAATAATAATATCTATATACATGTTATATACATGTTTTTAATATACTTATCTTCTGAGTGTGAAAACAACGATCGGTAACAAAATTATCGACACAATTCACCGGTGGTAAAGAATGTTTACTATTTTATCGTGCATCGGAAAGGAAGAGAACTGTGATTCGTTTTTTATTTACACGAGTTGTCAGATTCTATCAGCTGTTGCCACAAAAAACGTACATAAATATTCAAGGATTAAAATAAGATTAAAACTATAAAGATAAAAAGTTAAAATGAAAATAAATATTGATTATTCGGAATAAAAATTATTATTTCTGAGATGTGTGAAATATATTACTTACATGATGAGCACATCGACACGGAATCGGCGACTTTGCCGTATACGAAGTTGGAGTGTTTAACCGGGATGAAATAAGCTCGCTCGAATTTATAGTTGGATATTAAAAGGGGAGGAAGAAAGACGATGCCGCTTATTTGCAGGCGAAGCACTCCTCACTATGGGCTTTATCGAGTGCACGTTGTCGAGTGCCTTTAGAAATACTGAGTTGCTCCTCCTACTCGTCGGAAACCGCTTCTCATAGCGCGGCGGTTACCTTCTTCCTTTCATCTTTTTCTATTCTTTCAATTAAAACAAAAAAAAAATTGAAAAACAAGAAAAAAGACCCATGGTCTGACACAGTCACCTTGCGCTTCCTCGGCTACTCAAGACCCTCAAAGTCTCTTCATTTTAAGGTTCGACGCATCGAGCAAAAAAGAATGTACACTCGCGATTTATTGATCGTATAGAAAAATATTCATTAGTTGAAAAATGTATTTCTAAACAGTAGATATTTTTAATTCTTTAAAAATTTTAATCTCTCTCTTTCAATGTGATATATTAATTATCATATAATTATTGGTGAAATGTTAGCATTATCTAAGTAATGATAAATAGTTATTGATTAGAAGTTTATTAAAGCGATAAATTAACAAAATGTATATGGTTAATTTATGTGTAATAATTTTATATGTTAATTTATCAAAATTATGAAACTAACTGGAAAAGTCACCACGGAAATTTGTCACCACGTGCGTGCGATTTAATCCGTTTCTTGAAGAAAATATAAAGATTTTGTATTTTTATAAAATTTTATTTATATATGAATATATTATATTACAGTAACATTTTAAAGATTGGAATAGCATACCACTAATTAAATCAATAGATCGATAAGATTAGAAAGATATGACAATTTTTTAAAATTTTCATTTAATCTATTTTGATGGAATATTAAGAGAAAATATTTCAGAAGGAATACATACAATGGGGTATATCTATAAATAGATGACAGTGGATAGAATACTCGATGAGAGTCGGTCTAATTTAATTAGTCGTTCGCTCAAAGTGAATTTCCTCGTCGATCATTTGTCAGATATCTTCTATCCTACGTCTCATTCTCGAAATATTACATACTTCAAATCGATTCCATCCCATCCACTTCAATTTGTCGTTTATTATTATAATCAAACCACTTTACTCTTGTGATATACGAGTATATATGCCTTAAATATGTATTTACCTTGAAATATTCACGATATCATTTTTATCTAACAAACAAGAAATATATATTCTCCGCAGCCACAGAAATTATGGTATTTATCCGTATTTGTATTACGCGTGGTAATAGTATACGGAAGAAAAAAAATCTACGATAAAAAACCTGATCTGTTTTTCCCATTTACTCGATTCTTTGAGAAAGCTCGCATTCTTTAAGCGAAGCACGTGTTTGCCATCTGACATTTTTCGGTAGTCTGCCTTCTACAGGATATGTGTTTATATAAAGGTAACCTTAACCAGGATATAGTCTACAATATTTATGTATCTATGGATTTTTTAAATGAATTTAAAATTAACGGATTTTAATTTTACGTGTCGTGTAAAGTTAAAATTGAAAACATGCTGTCATAAATTTTTAAATAAAAACGATAATGTATATATATACATATATATATATAATAGAATATCTTATTTTTATGTTATTGTGACTTTGTGTTATTTTCATGATGTGTTAATTGGTAAATGTGATAGACAATACAATAACACGTTGCATATTTATTATATTTATTATTCTTGACTTATAAACTTGATATAGCTTGTAATAACATTTTTCGTCTTTATTGCACACGCTTTTGCAATTATTGAAATTTATGCGTTTATGCGACGTACTTTATTCGTAATGAGTTTGAGAATAATATACCGTAATTACGAGATAAGAGACAAAAAAGCATCCATATAAATCGTTCGTGTACTCGCAGGTCGTAATATCTGGTTCGTTATCTGGTTGTGTTCTTATAGAAAATCCTGCGCTTCTCTCGTTGGTTGGTATTTTTCCTGAAATGGCTTCGACCTAATAAGTTCTATGACAGGACGTGCGCAACGTTCGCTAGATTTTATTTTCCACTCGTTTCTACACATCTTACGTTTCTCTCATCAAGTACGTATTTTTTTTTTTCTTTTGCGTTTTTTATGTGCAAGAGAAAAATTTTGTTTTCATGGTTCGCGCTGCGTTTAATATTCTATAACTATATTCACGACTATACTTTATTTAACTTTATTATATCCCTTCGTGATTTTTTTTCTATATACCTATAGTTACGTGGTTGTTTCTCAATGCTGGTATCGACAGGTTCAGCATATCGAGAATGTAGAACGAATTGCATGATGATTTTATATGTAGCTGAACGTATTTTACACAGCTACCAATTCATGAGAAAATAATGTGCCGTGTCGTTTTTGAAATTTATTTTAACTCTCGCGATGCCGCGATGCTATTTCCGTTTTCGTTTGCATAATCAAGTTAGATCAGATTATTGGGACGTGCACTTAATCAGGAACGACGTCGTTTATTCGTTAACGGGAATTACCCGAAGATTAAAGTGACTTTCAGAAAAATTTGAATTAACGTACACTCCATTAATAATACAGATATTTTAAAACAAAAGAGACCTATAATTTGCAGATTCTCATGAATCATCTTATGCTTCTGTTACAACACAAATAATACAATACAAATAATGCACGTGCAGTGATATTTATTCTCTTACGATAATTTATGTCACACAAATGATCAATATCCTTGTGTATTATAATTGTAAAATTATACTACAATGTCAACGTCAGTGCCGAATGAATATTCTAAGATGTAAGAAATAAGAAAGATTTGTTGCGTATACATTTGTATAGTATTCTCGAATTTTCAATGAATTTGTATACTTATTACCTTTCCGCAGTGACGGTTCTTCATTTTGTTTATACACTTTTACAAATCTACGAGCTTATGTTTCGCCTATAAGCGTATTCGCGACGTTGTCACGGCGGTTGTTTCATTTCGTCGTGCCGTTTTCATCGAGAGGTTCCACCAGGTTTCACGCGCACGTAGTTGTAGTATATCGAGGACGAAAAAAAGCGAGCGTCGTAACGGTACCGAAGCCTGTAGTGGCCTCGTACGTTGTTGGGTCGACCAGCATGGTATTCTGGTGAAGGTCTAGTCTAGACGACAGCCACGTCGATATGGCACCACCACCACCACCACCATCACCACCACCAATCCGCAGGACGACCCATCGTTGAGAGGAGGATACGCAATATCAGGAGCAGAACGCGATTATCGTCGCAGGACGGGAGCGGAAGGCGACAATGGAAACATGCATGTGATGCAGCAGATTGGCAAACGATTCGCGAAGGATACGCTCAAGTACGAGAAGACATCACGGTCGGCACACATGAAAGGGACGCGATTCCAGCCCCGTTAGCGTGATCGATAAACAGCTTCGAGGAGAGGATGTATTGCGCTGCTGCGTACGAGAAACATCGAGCCTTCCATTGGATAAGCCTCAGTAATATCCTTGCGAGTATAGCAAGTGTTAGAAATTTGACGTTTCTCATATTTTTGTTTTG
>NW_017304450.1:778331-779682 GCF_001594115.1 Trachymyrmex septentrionalis | reverse complement strand
CTGCGTACGAGAAACATCGAGCCTTCCATTGGATAAGCCTCAGTAATATCCTTGCGAGTATAGCAAGTGTTAGAAATTTGACGTTTCTCATATTTTTGTTCTGGGATATATATGTACTTTCGTAGAAATTTTTCGGTGACATTTTGCCGTTTACTAAATGTCGGGTAAAGTTTTTAATACGAAATGACGAAAATATAGAAGCGTGATTAATGTGATTTCGATAATAAAACTTTGATAGCGGCAACTCCGATGACGGATACCGATTTTTCGAAGGATAAAGACTCTGTTACTTTTTGATGCGATGTTGGCGTAATAAATAACGCGCGAAATTCCGGCGTTTTGAGTTACAATTAATGACTGTATAACGCGCGCGGAGATGAAATGAGCCAACTGTTGCTGGCAAATGGAAATGACACAGAGATGAATAGCCGCCATTTTTGATCGATTGCGACGTTTATCAAGATTACATTATGACTTCTTCATTTAGCGTTGCGTCATTAATTTGGAGGATCAACATTTTCATTAAATGTACTGAATATATAAGCCATTATAAATTAACGTTTATATGTATATTAGTTAGATGCATATAAATGTATTTTTTACAAACTCCTCTCTCGGGAAAATTATATAAAAAAATGCGTGCTAGGAGAATGGACGTTGCTGTCACATAGTTTCGTTTTTTACGACGTTGCGAACTTTCACGAATGCCGTAATATACATAGACAAAAGCATGTATCATTCATATTTTATAATCGGGATATCGTTCGACGTACTTTAGTACGGCGCAATAATTACATTAAAAAGCAGTAGAAACGTTTTTGCTTTGGGCTCTAGCGTGGCTCTAATTTAATTAGCTTTTCTCGTTTAATTAGCTTTTAGCGCGAAAATTGACGTAAATATGGGGCAAAAATTATTTAAACGGGATCGCAGACGCGAGGCGACGTGACGTGACGTGACGTGTTACGAAATGAACGGAAATGAAAACGAAGCGGTATGTTAAGTTATGCTTTACATTTCATGAGCATTAATTCCTAGAAATTGCGTACAAGGACGACATATAATTGCCATTTTGACTGCTCTATATAATGAATGTTGCGTGAGTCAATGGATTCATAGAAATCGATCGGAATTATAGATACCGAGTAGACGACGCGATTATTCCCTCGATGCACGCACGATTGATATTTGAAGAAATCCAAATGATCTTTTTTCGTAGTTTATTTGAAAAAGATAGATTTGTTTACTTACTTTTTATTCAGAGAGAAATAGAAAAAAGGTATATTCTTGAGAAAAATAAATCAAACATCAATCTTAACTTTTGACTTTACTTTTACATTTCTTAACATACATG
>NW_017304450.1:776395-778231 GCF_001594115.1 Trachymyrmex septentrionalis | reverse complement strand
AAATCAAACATCAATCTTAACTTTTGACTTTACTTTTACATTTCTTAATATATATAACTGTTTTCTTTCGATGTGAAGGGATTATTGCTATATCGGATTCATCACTCGATTCAGGAGCAAATAATTCTTAATAATCCTAATTCTATGTAATGGCAATTGACTGCGTGACGATGACAAAGTAATCTCCAGTTAGCTCATTTGCACAGAAGATGAAGGAAGCGGAACCGGAAGTAACTATCGTTTGGATAAAAAGGCAAACTCGCTTAATTAAGGCTTCATTAATGAGCGAATCGCGATGGGAGTAAAATAACGAGCGTTTTGTATCTAAACAGAAGAAGAACAGCTGTTATGAAACTACTTTCGTAGATGTGATCGATTTTTACGTACTAAGTTCGAGGTTTGGAAAGTTTTTCGTTAGATATAAACGCAATCTTTCAGTTTATAGTATTCTTATATTTTTATATTAGAAATTATACTTGAGTTTATTTTAACATACTAAGGTATTATGATTTACGAATTCTCTCTGTATTATAGTATAACATAAAATCGATTAAAATTGAAAATTATTAATGACGATATTACAAAATACAAACATTAGAATAAGATCGGTGAAAAATGTAAAAAAAACCCATCAGTCTACATCAGCTATTCGGATGCACAAAAATTCTTTTTTTTTTTCGTGTGAATCAAAGCCTACATCAGCGAATAAAATATACGTCTCAATCCTTCAATTCGGGTGGCTTCAACCCTTATCAATATAAAATATAAATCGAAATGCATATGACTTGGATTTTACTTTATGTAAGTTTTATATTATTATTGTATAACGTAATAATTTTGATAATCATTGGGCTGTTCATTACATAGCTGATTTGGAATTTGGATAAAGAAGAACGAACTAATTTGTCGGAAATCATCAACTTGGAATTTGCGTTAATTATGTAATTTCGATTTATATTTTATATCGATAAGGATCCGAATTGAAGGGTCGAAACGATTTATATTTTATTCGCTGATGTAGGCTTTGATGGGCTTTTTTACATTTTTCACTGATAGATTCTTTCGAGCCTCATTATACAATATATATTTGATTAGAATAAGAATTTATATTATTATCTAAAAAAATTAAATCTTTTAAAAATTAAATTTATATCTAAACGTACGAAAAGGTAGGATTATCGCTTGTGATATAACGGAATTAATTCTGCGTACTGTTAATACTACTAGGGAAATTCACGTCGAAGCAGAGCCTTGGAGGAAAAAGATCTCTGCCTCCGTCGTTACCTCCGTTTAATCGCTTTTCTAATTGGCACTTGCGGTAATTTCGTCGTGTCCCGGAAGAGCGACGGATAGAAAACCGTACCCGCGACTCGTGTATATTCACGCTTATGCGAATTTAAATGAAATAATTAAAAAAAGAAAAAAGAGAGAACGAAGACAGGAAGTTTTTCTTGACGCTGCAGAATTGTTAAAGCGAGCGAAAGGAATGGTGCATCCGCGTTTCTTTGCATTTCCTTGCCCCTCGTGTGTCTTCGATTTGCTGCCACCGCCTTCCCTCTCGACCCAGAGTTTAATTTGTCGTAGGAAATCTACTCGTTTCCGTACGCTACGCGGTGTAATGCTTACTATCCCTTTTCGCGCTGAGCAAAAATTGCTATATCGCTCGATCGCCGTAAATCAAAATATCCGCTGGAGTGCCAGTGAGAAATTGCTGTTTGAAAATAGCACAGGAAATTCAGGAAAGCGGAGGAGGGGATTTCCCTTTTGACTGCGCATTTTTAAGGACTCGTTTGGAAGCGAAAGAAACTTTGAAAGAAATCGATTGCGAAATCGATT
>NW_017304450.1:771114-776295 GCF_001594115.1 Trachymyrmex septentrionalis | reverse complement strand
ATTTCCCTTTTGACTGCGCATTTTTAAGGACTCGTTTGGAAGCGAAAGGAACTTTGAAAGAAATCGATTGCGAAAACGTGAAAGGTAATCGAAATAATTGCAAACACTTTTGGAATGCGATCGGGCGCATTTCGTGTGTTATATTTTCCGCGAGAGGGAGCAAATTTCTCCGACGACAATTGATCTCAATAAAGTTAACGGCTGCTCCGGAAATATAAACAGGGATTCATTTCGTATCAGATTTCGATTTAAGATATAATAAATGGAGCGAAATATCGTAATCTCTGTTAGATTGACTCGCGAATAGAGTTGCGCCGTATATTACGCTTATATGGAATATTTTTGTATTGTCTACGAAAAGTAATGAAGTTTTACGATTGTTAATACATTTGATTTTAATATCGAATAAATAAAAAATATATGTAAGCGAGAATAAAAGTTTTAGTGCAGCCTCTCGACAAATATCAAATGAATTTGATGACTTGTATAAATTGTTTATACAGATGACACACGAAAGACGGTTTACGTGGATTTATCGTGCGTAAACGCACAATCCTTGGCTGCAAGACGAAGTGCGCCTCCGAATTTACTTTCCGGAGCATCCAGCAGAGGGCGTGAACGGCGTCGCGATCGTCGGTCGTCGCTGGTGACGTCGCTGTGAGTCGTGTGCGGTGGTGTGCGATGTGGTGCGCGTGAGCGGCGCGGCGCGGCGGTGGCGGCGGCGGCGGCGGCGGCGAGGACGAGCGGTAGTCCGGTATACTTCACTCTTCAGTATACTTTCGTACGTCGTTGCGCCGCGTGTCTCGTACGGCGCTGCGATGTGACTCCCGATTTCAAAGAGTCGTCGCGCGCCGGGTCTCATCGACGATCCTTAACAGTAGTCCGCTTACAATTAGTAGTTTCGTCGATCGCGAGCCGAATCGTCCGACGCTTGATGGTCGCTGTGTGCGGTAGTGCGAGAAGAATCCGTCAGGCATTCTCTCTCGGTTCTCTCGGAGTGTCACTCTCTCGGAGTTTGAGTGCCGCCAGTGGATTACGGGTTGCGCGCGGCAGCTGCAATCGAACAGGACGCGAGAGACAGACACAGAAGAGGAAGAACGAGATAGAGGATAGGACAGGACACGGGACACGGAGAGGTTGTTTGGCCGGGCGCGTACGGGTAGCCGCGTACATATTCCGAGATTCACGAGCCAGCCTCACACATCGATCGTATTGTTGTATTAATCCCGTCCCGTCCGCGCGAGATGTGCGCGAAAAACTCGTTTATTTTTATGTTAAATTTTCTATTTATATCTTATTCGGTTTCGAACTCAGACTCGCGACAATCGAACGGCTCGCAATTAGCCGATTCTCGTCTATTTAGCCGTCCAGGCTAAATAATAGATAGTAGATAATAATTTGGAGTTTCTAAGGTACAATGTGTTTATATATTACTGTTGAATTCTGAAGTTTCGATCGCGAGAGCGCTATTTGTGTGTAGCACCAGTACGCTTCGTTTTGTTGTTGTTCTATTAATACAATTTCATTGATATCAAAATTTGAAAATAACGTTACGCATATTATTATAAAAGCGTGAACCGCAATTCGTTTCCGTGATAATCTGTTCCAAGAGCGGTGCTTGGCTTTATCTAATCCGGAACTACCGCATGGGTTTTGAATTTAATAGTTGTGCTATTGTTTCCGGTCAGTTCACATGACTGATATTCGCTTGCAGTTATCTCAATTATTTATACATTAGTTAGAATGTTGATTAGTAAAAAAAGCTTAATTTGAATAATTTATTTATCATTAATCTAGGCGAGATTTGGGAAGAAAATATAGTTGGACGCAGAATATGATTTGGTATTTCTTTCGAAAATTACATACTTGCGTTGCTCTTAGGATTCGCGATTGAAAACTTTAGTTTTCAATTAAAGTTTTCAATTAAAAAAATAATTTACATTTGATAATGTTTTGGAATTAGTAATCTCGATTTAATTGCGATTTAATTTATTTTACGATCACGGAAAGATGGATTCACTCTGTGGAATGGAAACAATTTCGAAAATAATTTCATTTCAAGCGAGATGAAGTAGAGTAGTATTACAGAAATAAATATGTATGGCGAAGGAATCGAGAGATTATTACGTCGGGAATTTGTAATTAAAAATAAACGCACGTAATATAATATATCAATATTACGGTTGGAAAAGTCGTTGGAAATAGTCGTCTAGTTTTATGAATCAACATAGTTTTATGAATGAAGGCCGGAAACAAACGCGTATGTAACGTGAATGTAGAAGGTCACAGCGATAAGTTTCGAAAATATCAGAGATCGTTCCTTCCGATCTCGAAGGCAACGAGCTGCACGTATTCCTGGAATATTAACGCGTGCAAAAAGCTTTTATCTCTCGATACCGTCACTGAACACACAATAAATTAACCGTGAGTGTATATACTCGTATAAATTAACCATGAATGTGAGTGTATTGTTGTTGCAACGGGAATTACGTAACACGCGAAAGAGGAACGCATCGACGAGCCTTTTATTACGCCATTGTGCTTTATATAATTTCCAGAATATCAAAGATGATTATCCTGCTTTATACTGCAATCTTCAATTTCATGTCTTTTCGAAAAAATCGAAAATACCAATTTGCGCAGATACTTCTTTTTAATTTAATTTCTTTCGACAATTTGTTATGTGCAACCTTTGATATTTCACGAAGCTTTCGAATAAATAAGTAGATGTAGAGAGAGAGAGACAGAGAGAGAGAGGGGGGGGGAGGAGAAATTGAAAACTTTTGCATAATTCTCCCAGCAAATCTGATTCCGTGGTTTAATGAATTACTCAATGTGTGTACTCAACGTGTGAATTGTTTAAACGTTTCGAGTGCAATTTCATATTGTAGAGAATTTGCGTTTCCACACGTTTGACGCTCGAGTTCCAAATCCCACGTATAGTACATTACCGCTGGAAGGAAACCTACGTTCGCCGCGAAATTGATTCTCGTGGATTAAAATGCCATTTCGTGCGCCACACACGCGTTGGAGGACCTTGACCCAGCTGACGCTGCCGAACCACGTGCTGTCGCAGTGATTTCGGTAGAAATCGCGGGGTAAAATCGTGGCAACGCCGACGTCGCGCGCGTCGAGACGGCGCTGACGATGCACATTTTTCCGAGCTCTCCGTAACTCGCTCGGAGTAATCTGGCGTGTATCTCTCCGGTGCTCTCGCACCAGCGTCGATGCCATTGTTAATTTAACAATGTTATTACGTGCGGCGCATACGTAACATTGGTAAATACGGAAATTACGAACAATCAAATATTTTCAAGCTTGCAATATTTACCGTTCCGCACGCAACCCGCGTCGATGCAATCCGCACTCATTTATCCAATGTCGAACGTTCGTTTTCCAGAACGGAGAGGCGAAAGAGAAGCGATCGGTGAAAATTGTCGAGGAGAAAAGCGGATCTCCCCCGACGAAACTTTTCGCTTTCGCGGGCGGGCAATTCTATCGAGACCCAATCTCGTTGAAAGCGCTCCAACTTCGTTTACACGCACGAGTGTAACGTATCGTTGTTTCGTCGTTATTCCGATACGAAAATGCATTCTTGCAAATTTATGAAAGTTTACTCGTTATCGCGGAGATATGATTCTCGCGTGGCTCGCTAAGAATTTTTATCGATCGCACGTATTATAATTTAATAGTTTCATATCGTCTCTTATGAATTTTCAAATGTAGAAAGGAAAGTTCTATTATACAACGAGTGCAACAAATATTTGTACGGAGGAATTTTTTTTTTATGAAAAGAATCTTATTTGTAGGAAATAAATATTTATTAGCAATTTTATACAACGAATACGTCGTAATTTGTCATAATATTAATAAAAAAGAGTTTTGCGTGTTCTTAATTATTAAATTTTTCGGTTATTTTTAAAATAATGTATTTTGAATGTCTTATGTGTGCGTTGTTTTAAGTAAAATAATTTTAAGAGGCATACAATCTACTTTATTCTTTATTAATAAATTACTAATTTACTTTTCAAAAATAATGCTTTTATTTAAAGCATATTTTTCGTGTACAAATACTGTTTGCACTTATCGGACATATATATATGAGATAATTTGAAATGTAATTTATTTCTGCTATTTACACTCGTTTAACGCTATTTTCAATTTATTTTTCCGTCGGCAGAAGATGGACGACAGCAAGTATGAATCATTTATTTAGAATATTTTAAAATCCCGAAATATCGAGGGGAAAAATTTCAATTTCAGTAGCCGATCGATTCCGTAACTCTCTCAACGGCATTGTCGTTTCGCAGATATTATTACGTGGTAAAAGAGAAAAAAAGGGCTACGCAACGGCAATATAACGATTCCGAAGTGTCATGAAAAGTTCGAGGAATCGGGGCACGGGGAAGATTCTACATTATCCGCGTTTTCTTTCCATTCATCTTTCTCTTTAACTCTCAGCCGTTGTGTGACGACGTGTCTTCTTCTCTGCGGCGGTATTTTCACGCGGAGCAGCATTTCGTTCATTTTCCAGCGCTTCGATCGGGCACGTTGCTGTTCGCGTACACGCGTTTTGTTACACATCGTTGCCTCGCTTCCTCGTTTCTCTCGCCGCGCCGCGCCGTTTCGACGCTGTTACGCGAACAAGCGGGAGTTACCGTTTCTACTCCGGTAACGGCCGCATTTGTAACAGACGCGTTTGTTGGACACCAAAGTGTGAAACAATACGGCTTGTCAGGCAGCGATAATTAATCGCGGCGACCAATGAGAATCGTTCGAGAATAACGACGCTCATCGTAATTATTCTGTTGGCGTATTCGGATGTTAGTAAATACAGATATATATTTACCTGATTCGCTATTTAATCTGTGATTTTTATCTGCGATAGTTATCGACAATTGTCCGGAAATGTCGAAACTCGAGATAGATCTCACCGTTTTTTTTTTTTTTTTTTCGTTTTTACAATCGCATCAACGTGGAATATGTACATATAATACAGATAATATTGTACAATCAATTTTATATCTTAACGATTGTAGAAATAATAAGCGATATAGACAATTATGTTAATTGATTAATTGCACAAAGAAACAAATATGAATCCTGTTAAAAGATGAAAATAGTATCTTTGTACCATATATTTTTGAACTTTGGTTACTCCATCATAAGAAGCGAGTGTCA
>NW_017304450.1:767716-771014 GCF_001594115.1 Trachymyrmex septentrionalis | reverse complement strand
TGAAAATAGTATCTTTGTACCATATATTTTTGAACTTTGGTTACTCCACCATAAGAAGCGAGTGTCATTGGATTTCACGCATTATAAATCTCACGGGAAGGGTTTTGTTTTCATACTCCGATACGATATTCCATTAACGAGTTACAACATTTCGGAACAATCCCATTTGTGATGGCTACGTCTATTATGACGTAACGACAAGTGATTGATTTTACAGTATAACATATAATTTTGTGAAAGTTCGATTATATCATGAGTTCATATCCCGAAATGATAATAATCGATGTGTGTCGAACATCGTATCGAATATGCCACGTTTCGATCCAGAAATTCAGAATTACCTATAAATACCCATTCTTTCGTTATCTATTAATCTATCTCTTTTGATGTGCTTGATAATATTTCGAAGAAATAAACTTTGCAGTTTAACTTCATTAAACAGCTACAGTCGTTGAAATGAGATTTATTCGTCGCAACATTTTCTAGACGTACAATCGTCCGTTCTTTTTCTTCAAGAACACGTGACTTGTATTAGAATGGATCCTTTGGAGACGCTGCGTCTGCCAATTAATTGGGAAAAGAACTGTGCGTCGTTTCCTGCCGAAGGACAAACACGTGTCTCGAATTCTCGAAATGACTTTGAGCTGATGCTCCGATATACTTTCCCTCGGCTCTTACGTAAAACAGATATAACATTTGTATCTTCCTTCGGTGTAGGACGTTGAATTGGATCCTGCGTATCCATTTATTTCTTCAGAGATCTCCATCACATTCGCTTCTACTCTAACGCAGGTATAATAATAATAATAATGCAGAGAATAATAATAATAATAATACACATTTTTATAAATAGCAGCATGTCGCAGTCAATTTAATAACTTTAACAGGAAGGTGCCAATAATCATCTTGCTCACGTCTCAATCAATTGGCTAAGCTGATTTATTACATTGATTATGCAGTAATACGACGTTTTATTCAATTAACTCGATATTGATTCGAAGGAGGGTAATCGCCGGTTTTTGCTCGTTCTCTTTCTTTCGACGTACAATATTCTCCATAGAAGCAGATACGTGTGGTTTATATAGAGGGTTAACTAGCGACACACCGTACACGTCGCATGCCAGCCATATCATCGCATTATCGGATAAATTCCGCTAGCCGGTACTGACGCTGGTGTACTGAAACGATTGCGTCATCGATTTTTGCACTTACTTTCCCCGTCCTCCTTCCCCTCACCCCGGTCACTGCCCCACGAGCCGCGGAGGGACAGCGCCTGATCCGCGTTCGAGCGTGAAGGATCGATTTGTCGATGCTCTCTGTAAATATTTACGACCGGCTTGTCGTCCCGTGTCGCCGCGGTGCACGCGCGTAGAGATCGCGACGTAAAAACCGGCACACGACGCATAAATGTTATCCCGCCGGTGCGTGACGCGGAGCGCGGCCTTACGTTCTTTCCGCACAATGAACCTCTCCTCTCGTACGCTTGTGCGTCGTTCGATACGAAGAAATAGATTATTTCTAGCAGCGATCGGCTTACTCGAAGCAAATCGTGCGCGCGCGCGCGCGCGGTGTGTTGTGTTTCCTCGAAACGAAAAACTGAATTTCCCTTCAACGATCGGCATCGAATTATTATTGCGCGACGTGCGAGAAGTACCGTGTGCATGTAGCTCTCTAGATAGGCTTCGTCGTTTCTGAATTTTTTTTTTTTTTTTTTTTTTTCCCACTTGGATATTAAAACGTACGAAACGCTTTACTGCAACAATGTTTACGCTATAATTGCGTTCGAAATTGATAGGTATCTATTTTTCTGCGGATCGTATCAGAAGCGTCGTTTGTGCACTGCGATTAATTTTGCGCGTCGCGTATTTTTCACTCGTCTCTTTTTCAAACCTGCCTACGCGGCTCGTTGCGACTCGGAAGTAACGCGAGCCCGTTCAAATCGATCGCTGTCGTCATATCGATACACGTAAATGTAACGTGAGCATCGAGAGAGAGAGAGAGAGAGAGAGAGAGAGAGAGAGAGACGCGACAACGCTGCGTTTAGATGATACGACGGAAAGAGCGCAAACGAGGCTGCTTTTATTGACATTTTTCCATCGCCTTGCGATAGGTACCGGCCGCACATCCAGGCGAATGCGATACTTGTGCCGCGATTTATGGCCTCCAGATTGCTTCAAATAACGGCCGAGCGGCTCACTCACGCACAGACGCGTTGCTATAAGTTTACATATATACATACACAGTATAGACACACACACACACACACACACACACACTATAAGTACTCCAGCACAGAACTCCGGCAAGAACCAGTGTAGTGCACGAATGCACGAGAATGACACACCCACCAGTTTGACCTGTTTGGTTTTGGTTCATCCGTTGATTAACTGCGTGCACGCGTCCAGACTTTGCCAAATTGACGATGCAACGCGGATAAGTGCTTGCACGTGCGTATATATGCGTTAGGGATACACGGAAAATTGGATTGTTATGAAACGCATATTGCATTTACTTTCATCTGGAATACACGTTGGATTTGATAAAATTGAATACTCGAATTAATATTAATATTAATATTAATATCCTACTGAAATGAGAACGATTAATCATGTTTTTAAAAAGGTCATCACGATTTACATCGAGATCGATGTAATAACAATTAATATGGTTGGAAGTAAATGTAGGACCTTGAGCTAAAATTAGTATAATATATATTGTCAATGCCAACTCAACTTAATAATTCACATCACAGAGGTAGAATGCAATTACACTATTAAACTTGTAAATCTTACACCGCGCAAGGTTATTTAGCGGTATTTATTAGGAAGGGAGATTAGAAAATAATCACTTCTTATTTCTTCCGCTTTTAACACTTGCTTCTAAAAAGTTTGTAGATTACAATATTAATAATTATATTTGCTCACAATTTTATTATTACGTTGATTCACAATTCCACCGCAGACTTTTAAACGATTTTTTTTTCGTCTCATTTCTCACGAATTTCAAACATTTTCGAATAAATTTCGCATTTTAATATAAATATTTTACATGGTATCCTCTTTTCAGGATTTATCCTTTACACTATAAGCTTTTACGTCACGCTTGATGTTCAGAGTTATCTGATAGAAACGTGGTTCGAATAACGTATTTGTGTATGTGCAAAGATGTGCATATTTAAGACTTGAAAGCAGTTCCTCGTGAATTCTATACATGACAGGTTGTACAGAATGTTCTATCTCACAAGTTTGAGGCTGCCTACTTCAAAGTATTATTTTATGTAAGGTTGGAGGGGCGGGGG
>NW_017304450.1:760760-767616 GCF_001594115.1 Trachymyrmex septentrionalis | reverse complement strand
GGGGGGGGGAGGGGAGGGGACAGACGATATCAGAGAAAATATTTTTGTCGAAAAGATCATACGAATATAGAACAGAATTAATTATTCATCTCTCGGATTGAAATCTATGATATTACTTTTCCACTTTAGGTTTTTGTTTTATACCCTCGATATAGAGTTTTACATATATTCATCATAAACTCATTAGAAAGCGATTTAATTTCATTCGATTTCTTGGTCCAACCGTAATTCCAGACGTTAAACTGCTCGAACCGAGCAAAAACAAAAGATAATTCAAGTAGAAAATCATGGTTCTCTGTCTCATTTCTTCCTTTCCTCTGCCCCTCCCTTCGTCTCTCGAAAGAATAGGGATGTTTCTTCCATTAGTCATATTTCCTCTCTCACGAATTCCTTCGAATTATTATCTATCGCGTTAGAATTTAAAACATGGAAAAAAAATTATTACTCTCGAAATAAGCATTCGTTAATATTAAATTTGCGTTTGCATTGATTTAGCGTTTATGAATATTCTGTTCATTTATTACCATTCCCAACATTCCTTTCTTTTTCCCTTTAATTTATTTATACATAATATTGTGTGCACCGATCGGTGTTACAAATAATAATAATTTCGATTGGAGCATGTATCGGAATACATATCGAATCTGCATATTCAAAAAAAAATGAAAGAATTCGGGCAACGATAAATAAAATTACGTTATATTAATAATAGAAATAGAGAGAAAAGGACTGAAAAATCCTCAAAAATGACTTTTATCAAAATTTCGAACGAAATTGCTCCCAATTACATTGTTTAGTTACAGATTTAATCTTGATCGTTGATAAAATCCAGTTGATTATGGTCGGATAAAACACGCCGGGAATAAAACTATTTACAGTCTCGAGCAGTTTCTGGGGTAGTTCGCTACTTGTGTGTAATAGGAGTATCTGTACAAGTATCGCTACATCGTCTCTATTTCGTTCAAATCTGCCAAGCTTTACAAACAGTAATTTGAAAAATCCAAGAATTATGTGATAAAAGTGCTCGTTGCATTGACCGCTTTTAAGGACGGGATGTGACACGGTCGTAAGTTTAAAATTTCATAACACTGTCAAAATTTTATGATTTCCTTTATTTAAAACTTGGTCATAATCGTTACGAACGAGGATTTCATTTTATGAGTTTATTGCTTGTATCTCTCGTTCTCCCTTCGTATATATTTTATTTTTGCGCAAAATATCAACGTAATATGGGTTAAGTATGATACATATATGCATGCGTAAAAGGAAACTGGAGAAGAAAAAAATTTATAAATTTGAGTAGAAGGATTGACTTTCTCTCGAAAGTACTGTGTTGTGAATTCAATCGAAAAATCGAGCGAATCGCTCGTAAGGTAACAGCGTAATCGGATCACATTAAACCGATTACTATTGCCAAAAGCGATCGATGCTTACCTATAGCACTCTAAAGAGCCTCCACAAGAATGGAATTGTGCGCAAGCAATTTCATGAAATTGCATATACTGCTATCTTTTATTCGATTTTGATATTTTCTTTCAATCGCTTCTTCTGCAAAAAACTGCAATGTAAAACTGACTTGTAATTCGAAATATCGGTTTCGTTAAAAATTTCTTTCTTACAAGGAGATTCTACAGAGATTTTGATTCGAAAGAGAAAATACTTTTCAGATATTGCAGTCCGATTACTTCTATCATTAAAAGTTATTTTAAGCAACCGTTTTTTCGAAAATGCGCACTCAAGTTGCTAAATTATTATCAATGATACAAATCATATTATTGTGTATCTTTCTTTTATAACAAAAATTTCTTACAATACAATACCCTGTTGATTGCAATATTTATCACACATCGATATTAAATAATTAATTTCAAAGAAATGTGTCGACTCTTACTTTGCCCGTTATTTATTATGATTTGTTTTGTATAGAAAGAGTCCTTTGATTTGTTATTTATTTAAATAATTAAATACTGCTTTATATTATTGCAATAATTCTTATGGACAATATAAATATATTCGAATAAAAGGATTTTTGGCAGTGTATATGTAAATTGAGAAACGGTAATAGGCATCGATCGCGTTTAAGATTTCCAATCTCCGGTCGCACAAGTTTAGAGTCTGCAACACAAATACCGTCGTTAAGACGGGAATCGGTGATCGACTGGCAATTCCATTAGAGCAAGCTGCCGGTGCTCCGAGAATACGCATTGAATCGTCTCTCCTCACTTTCATCGCAGGAAGTCTGGTGGTAGTTTCTAAGGCTTTCTATGGCTCAGGTTCGAGTTGAGAGACTTTTATCGGACAT
Organism: Trachymyrmex septentrionalis; assembly: GCF_001594115.1. Classification (NCBI taxonomy): domain Eukaryota; kingdom Metazoa; phylum Arthropoda; class Insecta; order Hymenoptera; family Formicidae; genus Trachymyrmex; species Trachymyrmex septentrionalis. The sequence goes on along the minus strand of NW_017304450.1, from coordinate 765,314 downwards.
CGACTTTTTTCCGTATAGCTATTGTACAAGTACGTAGCCTTACGCGAAGTATTTTCAATCAAACGCGAGAGAAAGAATAAAGTTCCATTTAGTTTTAAAACGAGTCAATTTCACATTCGACACTCTACTGATTCAGTTTATTATTTCTTTCGTGCTGCAAATTACTGTGTAATTTAAGATGGAAATTTGATCAATTAATACATAGCGTGCGCTTCTTCCACAACTCGTTAATTAGTGCCATATAATAATTATGTAATAATTAGCAAACGTCGTATTACATATTGCGTTCCAGAAATGGATAAATGTAGATGTGGATGCTGTAATGGAACACGAATGTCTGAAAATTATTTACAGATATCTCAACTAAACTTAAAAGGCGAATAAATTATTTTTAATATTATAATCTGATTATTTTTACTTGATTTTCGAATAATGTTTCATCGATCAGTAAGCAAATGGAGAAAGAATTATTGTTAATTATTGTTCGAATTCATCTCACAATTTTACTTGGTTGATTTTCAATTTCTTTCATTCTTGATTATGATCTACGTATCTGTAACTTTCCTTATATCATGTAATGGAAATAAGTATATGTTATAAGTATGTCTTATAGTATATGTTTTTTTACAAGAATTTTAAACTACATATATATTGTCAAAGTAAAAGAATATTCGATTCAACTCTCTTGCCTTTACGTAATACACCGATGAAATTTTCTATAAAGCCCTAAATATTCAGACACGTTCAGGTTTTTATGATTAAATTTGAAAAGAACGAACTTTTTCTTTTCGATGCAGTCAATCGTGCGGTTTAACGGGAAAGATAATAAGGCCTAGGCATAAAAAGAATTTCACCGTTACGGTGTCCTTCGCGATCAATTTGCCTTTACGACGCGTCCTTTCGTCGCGCTCTCATTTCTCTCGCTTTTTTCTTGAGTCCATTGTCATGATCGTTCTCTTTTTCCATCTTTGAGAGTCCCAACATATTAGAATATCATCCCGTGGAACCTACTCGAGCGGACGGCAAATTTCCCTCGGGAATGTACGAGAAATGATCTCATCGTGTCTCGACATCGAGCGAATAAATGAGGAACTGCGTTAAAATTGTTGTTGCCGTGGCAAGTCGCTATGCTTAAGTACCGTCGAGGATAGTAATAGTGTTTCCAGATGGGGAATCTTTCCTAGATCTGCCGAATCATCTGTGGGAATGAAAGTGTATACCTGAGAAACGCGTGGGAAATACTCATCCTTCGCGTTCGATTTTATTTGGTGATATTTCTAACGGAGAATTTTTGTTTCTCCCGGCAAATCTTGCCGTTTAATTCATAACGAAAAATAAAATTCTTCGTACAATCTTCGTAGATTGTGTGGACAAATCGATCCCGTTTTTCTCATTCATATACACGGAACAAAATGCAAATATTTAATTAGCGTTCGATTTTAAATTTAATTATGGAGATGTGTTTGAAAAGCAATCCGTTACATCCGTGCACAAGTTTCCAAGATTGAATCTTTACTTTTGAAAGAAAAAAAAACAAAAAAAAAAACAAAAAAAGAAAAGAAAAATATTAAAACTTCGACCGAAAGTACAATCTTTACTTTTATAGATTAGAAGAAGAGAAAGGGTGTAGATACGACGGAGATGCTGTGCAATTATGGATTTGTTTGTGAAGCGACAGGTATTGGTCGCGGATTGCAAATCGCACAGCGAGCGAGGAGGAAGTTTGTCTTAGGTGGCTCAGGTGCGCTGAACTTTGTACCGTGCCTCTTCCTGCGTATCTTTTCTTCATGCTTTGGATTCGCTGGTGCCGGTGGGAACCCGACGACTCCTCAATGGAAACCGACTCCCAAGGCGATCCAGGGTCGTTCTCTCACGCTATGCACACGTTTTGTGTGCGGCATGTGTGAGGCAAAATGGGATCTGCCAGCGACAGACGCGTATATACATATGTACACACGTACGTGTGTGCGTCGGCCACGCGTCCACTTTCACCCACGTTGTACATTTTAACAGCGCACGTCGCCTGCCGTTATCAGCTAACGCGCGCGTTTCGGCTACCTGCCTACGTTTCGACATTTAACCGATGTCCGTGATCGACACATAATTTACGAGACCGCGAAACACGGTGGGGATCAAATGTAAATCATACGTATCGCATCTGGAACATTCGATCAAACGCACGTGACGATCTGTCGGAAAATTTAAAGCGGATTTGGATTGCAAGTTGCTCGGCGGGCATGAACACAATTCCTGAATTGCAATTCTCTTTCTCTTTCAAATCACCCGACTTCGAAATTCCCTTTGATTTCATATTTTTCGAACGAAATCGATCTATTCGTTTTTCATGTAGAGTAAGAAAATTATGAATTATTCGTTCGCCTATGATGTTATTAAAATACGGGGGGGGGGGAGGAAATTATTTACGAAGCATGTAGAAGAAAGCAAGGCGCTGGTGGAGCCTGTCAAATCTTACAACATGCATCTTGTAGGACATGGCGGTCTAATATTAGAGGCACCAGATCCTCTTAAAGGGTTTCCCTGGAATATTATCTCATCCCTTTTGAGCACATTCCGCTCATCTCCCCTTAGTTTTTTTTCCCCTTTCGCTTCTCCACAGTTCTTCATCCATCGCTCCAACAATCTCTCATAGCTGTACCTTTCAGACCATTACGATGGAATTCACGGTGATCGTGCTGGAATGATCAAATCACACGTTCTTGATGTTTTTTACGAAAAGACATCCCGAATCTCTCTTCAATTTTTCTATTTGCGATGCCTCTCCCTTTCGTTGATTAGTTCCTCATTAATTAATAAATAATTTAAGGTGTCCTCGATTTAATTTTGCTCCTGTTTATTTATTTCTGTTGTTATCAATTCGTAGTTCGAAAAGATATTCTTCGTCTCTCTCGTCAAAAATAATTTTCACTTTCATCAAGAAATTTTGCTAAATGTCTCAAAACCAGTCACGCCAAAACAATTGTAATGTAATAATGTGAGATACTTAGAATCGATTACTATCGAATGACCTTAGTTAATTAACTCTGCTATCAGCGATGTCCTCCTGTCGTGTACCTTCTGTATAATATAATAGTTATCGTAGCAAGTAATAACGGTAAGTATACTGTTGGAACGCACGCACGTACAATGGAAGAAATTGAAAATTATAAATTAAATCGAAAATATATATAAATACGTGTCATATGCGACATCTTTTACGAAGTATTAATAAGGAAAACATTTTTCAAGTAGAGAAAGGACTTCAACTTTTTTATAAATAAGGAAGAGAAAAAAAACTCGTTTAAAACTTAGTTTAAAGAAATAAAAAACAGTCGAGAGAATGAATGCGTACGCATTCTAAACGTGTCCGGATACGTATGTCTCGCGGACGTACATCGTATACATTTCGTAACGGGTGATGCATCGAGCGGTGCGTCCCAGTTGCATCCAGTTGCATCGGCAGTATCGGTAACGCAACGGCCAACGCAACGGCGCGGCGGCGTAGAAGCTGAGAGAAGTCGAGAGAGAGAGAGAGAGAGAGAGAGAGAGAGAGAGAGAGAGAGAGAGATGCACGCATGTAGGTATACACATGCGCGCGAGCATATTTATGGTCACGATTCGAATTACGATACGCATTTCCGTTAACGAGAGCGAACGAGTCGGAACGTGAGGGAGCGGGAGATGGGCCTCTCTTCGAACGCGAGGACGAGGGGGGGGGCGGGGAGAGAAGAGAAGAGAGACACGCGGATATCCAGCCTCCGACAAAGGCCGGCCTCCAGAGAGTTGAAAACCTGGTCAAACGAGGGCGGCCGCTAGCTTTACGGCTTTACCAACGTGACCAACGCGATGCGCATGCACTTTCCATGCATCTCTGCGTTCGCCGTGTTTTTCGCGCCTCGCCGCTCTCGACAGTCGCTATTCCAGCATGTTTTTCAAATAATATAAAAAAAGATTAAAGATTTTGAAAAAAATTGCATCGGAAAGATATAAATGTAATACTTTTTTTTTTTTTTTTTTTTTAAATAAAAATACACTTTACGTATCTCTACGTTGTTAATATTAATTATGTTTTATATTTATAGATTTAACTTTATTTTATTCAACATTTGAAGTTAGGTTAATTAGCACATTTTTATAAATTATTTATTGGAGAAGTAATCCTGAGCGTGTTAGGGCTTCATGTTGTACAATGATATACATGTTATTGATTTCACTTCCTTTATTAGTGTATATTTTTAATATGTATATATATATGTATGATGATTGTGAAATTTAGGCTAATGGTAAAGATTATGTGAGGGTATAGGTTTACTTTTTCTGGGGATTTATAATTTATATGGCTTTTTTTTTATTAAAATACCTATTTATCTATTTCATATTTGGTACAAATACTAGAAGAAATTATAAAAGGAGGAAGAAAGTTGATTGAAGAATTTATAACATTAATATATATATATATTGTAAGCTCCATAAAGAGGAAAATCAGAGAGTTCTTAAGCTACATTTATTTTCAATTGTATCAGTATTGAAAACTATCCTTTATTGACTGTGACTTAA
>NW_017304450.1:759976-760660 GCF_001594115.1 Trachymyrmex septentrionalis | reverse complement strand
AAAAAAAAAAAAAAAGATTCGATACGTAGAACATAACATTGCATTTTATTTATATTTGATTAGATTTTTCCATATGTCACTTGTTGACTTGAATTTTCTGTAGATTATTGATCAGCTGTGCGTTCGAAATCCGCGCAGAGAGTGGCACAAACATCGTTCGGAACGCGAAACTGTGAACGCTTAACGAGCATCGACGGACGTCCTCTTCTGGAAGAGCTACCGAGAACGACGTCGGTAGCGAACGTAGACTTATGGGAATGGTGCTCGTTAGTAAAAGCATAGTAAGAGAGTCGCGCTGTGGATCGCTGGGATTAGGGCGTACAGCAACAATGGTCTCGAGTCTGTCGTCCTTGTATGGCAAGGATCTTCTTCTCTGCCGACTTTCCTCCGTCTCGCTTCGTCTCTTCCTCGTTTCCTCGTCGTCCTTTTCTTCCCGTTGCTTGCCTACTATTACCGTTTTCTCCGATCTCGCGGCTCTTTTGTTACACGGTGCCGCATTGTCGTCGCGAGGACTATCCGCCATTATCCCCGACAATAGCGACAAGCGATTGTTTCTTAACCTATTGAGCTCGATAATCGCTCAGTCAGTCAGTCCAGGAATAATTATTAAATCTCGTGGATGATGTGGAGAATCTGTGTTTGGAATTAAATATAATATTCTTGGGGGGCGGGCGGGGGGGGGGG
>NW_017304450.1:758971-759876 GCF_001594115.1 Trachymyrmex septentrionalis | reverse complement strand
GGGGAGTCAGTAGAAATATTTTATTTTAATTTTTGTTTTCAAGTATAATTTAATAACTATTTATTATTTATGACACTTTCTGGTTTAAGTATCGCATATTTATTTAGATCTATGGTAATAATCTTAATTAGATGTAATGATTTTCGTTATCTAGCTTACTCACGACAAAGTAAGATTCATATTATTTCCATGTTATATCGCATAAATTCTGATTGATGCGCTCTTGTTCTTAATTAAAAAAAAAGGGAAGTTGTTATACCTAATTAGCGCAGCCGTATAAAGGCGTGATAGATGAGAAATTTTTACGTAAGCGAAAGAAAGCAGAGCTTCCGTTAAGTAATAAAGCGAGTAAATGAATGTACTCGTTTGAAATTCGTTATTTGGTAAAACAACCTTGTGCCTTTCAGCTAGGTTTGTTGACGTAAGTTTGCGGAGGAAAAGTTAGACAGAGATTAATTTAACAATTTTTTTTACTTCCTATAACTTACCGTACTGAAAGACACTGTACTTCCGAATTTTTCCAATTCTTTTGCTGCGCATCGTAAACGCGCGGCGTAAACGTCGTTCTCGAAGCAGACTTTCGTTCGTGGCAGCGAGGCAGAAAGCATGCTGGGGGGGGGGGGTGGATATGTACTAACACATAAACTAACATATAACTAATAATCGCGCCGCTGAATCGCCGTACCGGAAGGCACGGTCTGCGTGTTCCGCTGGAAATGGAAATTCTTCCTGCCTCCGTTCCATCGTCTCGTTAATTGCCATCTTCGCCGATTAGATTCACGTGCTTCTCATTCACCTTGAGTTTCTCATTTCTCTTTTAGCGCTTATGAGGAGTTTGAATTGACCGCCAGTGTTACAAGCGCAGATATGCTTTTCTATAATTAATGCCGTACTTTTATGAAATC
>NW_017304450.1:754403-758871 GCF_001594115.1 Trachymyrmex septentrionalis | reverse complement strand
GCCGATTAGATTCACGTGCTTCTCATTCACCTTGAGTTTCTCATTTCTACTTTTATGAAATAATTTTTACATCTATTTCTATTTACACACATGTATCTTTTATTTTTTTGAAGAAAATTTCACGCGATCATTGGATAAATATTATTTCGAGGCTTTATTATTTATCATTCTTACTAAATCTGTAGTAAATGCGCGATTACAGTGATATTTATTCCATCTTCCCAAATACACGAAACTTACCGATTTCAATTTCACACAGCAGGAAGTAAAATATATTTATACACTCGGAGGTCTCCTCTGCACGGAATTAAACATGTAACGTGTTTCACGCAGTAAAACTGGAGAGATACCCTTGTTTCTATTTCCCATTGAAATACTAGAAAACGAGCGACTCGCTGAAGCGTATTGTGCTCTCTACCATTACGACAATTCGTGCCGCTCTCTCACATAAAGGATTTTGTAGAATTTCATTCGCGTGTCCGCGGCCGAAGTAGTTTAAAAGGATATCTTACGTTATGGCCTGAAATTTGGTTTTTTTCACCACAATTTCGGCTGACTCTCCAACTCGGAGTCGACTATCGTTTGCGAGAGCTCGATGGGTAATCTCGCTAAACTATTTAATATCGCACAAAGCGGACGGATTAATCAGTTGTGTTGTGTTGCGCTCATTGTGAAAAAGCGCACGATTGTGCAGCGCTGGACGATTCTCTCACGCCTCTTCCCAAGAGTTACAGGAGGAGAAAACGAACCGCTCCTACTCGAGCGCGTGCTCAAGAGCTTCCGTAAGCTCGCTGAATTTCTACGCCCGCTCTCGGGGAGGCCTATCTACTCTCCGAACCCATTCTTCCGCCGGAACTTCTTGCACGCTGTTACGGGAGATTTTTCCCACGGATACGAAACATCGGCAAACCTTCGCGAGATCACGAAAGAAAAAGAATTTCAATGATAGAACGGTATAAAGGCGCCATGCAATGCATCATTATGTATCATTGGAGTTTGTTTTATTGAACATTGCGGAGACACGAACTTTTTTTATCGATGTATCACGACAAATCGTCGTTAGGGTGCGGCCGTTGGCAGACTGTCGGATGAATAAAGGTACCTTGAGTGATGCGTGTTCCTTGAGCTGTAGGAGAACGGATTAAAAAAAAAAAAAAACAAACGAAGCGTAGAGATGGTAGAGTACAAACGCACTAGAGTAAAAGAATTAAATTCGTTCTCCTTTTATATTTTCTCTTCTTGTCGTTGCAAATCATTTGCCGATCTCTGGAATATCGACAGATAATCGGTGTAAAATCTGCATTGAATAATAAATTGAATAAAGCGAGAATCACAGTTGCAGTTTCTAATAATTGTCACGATGGAAAAAAAAAATATAGACTTCAAGTTACTTACTTTGCAATAATAAACGTTGCGACGCAGCACTTTCAGTGTTTTCGAAATTTGAGAAAAAGAGATGCACCACGTTTATCACACTTTGATACGATAGCCTGCAAGCTATCGCGTGTCTGCGATGTTCCATTCCCTTTTACACCGAAATTTTATCGCCGGTGTAAATCCTTCTTTCCGTTATCGCGTTTCCGCGCAAACGTACAAACTTGATAAGATCAAAAGAAACGGTAGACGACATTAGTCTTCAGTCAAGTCGATCGAATCCCATGGGTCGTATAATAAAAGTATGCGAGCCACGTACGAAAGAGCTACTAAGAATCACTTGACTCTATTCGACCCCGTCGCCGACTCGATCCAAATATCATGTATGCGCGTCATGGGAAAACAAAAATTACCGTGCAGTACTTCTTCTTTATAACAGCGCCCTCTACTTGTGAGAATTGTCTGTGTTTTACGTACAGGGGATAGTGTGATTTTTTTTTTCAATTCATCTTCACGGAATCTTCACATCTTTATGGAACATTAATCTTTACAAATAGTGAAGAACAACATTTCAACTTTAATCGTAGAATTATACGTTTATATAATAAATGTTTCTCGAAGAAGCGCGGTAATGGTCTAAAACTTTAGATACGACACATAATTAATCTCACTTTTGAATTACCGATGAATTGATCGATGGCTGGTTCGTTGATCTTCGTATTCGAACGTAATATCTAAAGAACATCGATTTACTTTAGAGCGCTACTTTTATAGAACTACCAAGTAAGCCGGTGTAATCCATTTCGTGGACGGAAACATTTATTTCGAATTTTCTCGCCGTACGCGCGCTCGAGATTTCCCAAACGGCTGAAGAGAAGAGGCGGTATAAGAGGCGGCGGCCGAGGATGTAGTCGATTTGTGCAAACGCATATAATAACGAGATAGACGATGGACGAACCTAGTGCGTCCCGGCGAAAAGATCACTGAGAGGATGCACAAGCATACCAGCCAGCTTCGCGGTCCAGGTGGCCATAATGGCGGCTATCACAGCGCTAACAGGGGCCCGGTGAGGAGATGGAACAGCTTCCACGGCGGAGGCGGTAGCGGTGGCGGTGGCGGTGGCATGGGTAGTTTCAACGATGGCGTTGGAAACGGCGGCATAGTCACGAAGGCCTGTCAGGAGCCCTTCAGGGCTGTGCCTAAGGCAGTGCAAGCCCTCAGGAGTGAGTCCGTCGACAGGACTCATCGAGTTCAGCCACCGCCGCCACCCGCGTTTCCCAGAAGAAGATTTTCCGTGTGGTGAGTCCAGGATTACGTATACGAGGAAATTTCGATTTTCAATTTCAAGCGAAAATCACTTCACAAGTTCCCTCGAATGAAACTCACTTCAAAAGAATGAGGATGTTGCCGCTCTTGCGAAAAAGAGTGAAGAAAATATTTGCACTTTCGAATATAAGAGTGACAGATTTTTACTTCCTCTTTCTTTTTTTTTTTTTTTTTGAAGTAAGATTTCATTTTTTGGGAGTAAATCTTCAAAATTTTTTTAGAGAGTACTTTTAAGTTTACTTTTATTGTTATCATTGTTTTAATTACGATGTGACAGTAGAGTAGGTATGCTTATATGAATTCTCTTGGATTGCACGGGAAATTAAAAGTAAAGTAATTGACAGTAAAGTATCGCAAGTAACTTCAATGTATATTAAGGTAATTATGAAGAATAATAATAGATCCGCTATATATTATTAGTTGATTGATATATCTTTAGCTATTAATATATAAGTTATGTTACTTGTCGTTACGAAAGTGACTGATATTAATATAATGTTATTTGCGTATGTAAAGGTTATTTTTGTTATTATTATAATTTACATGATTATGAGTTATCTAAGTGTACATTTTTAACATAAGTGATGTGTGGTTGAATTATCTGTTGTTTTCATTTCTGTAAGTTGATAAGTAAATAGCTTAAAAGCCACAATCTACGTTTCTATTGTCAACTATAGATAACTTTTTATCTCTCTCTCTCTCTCTCTCTCTCTCTCTCTCTCTCTCTCTCTCTAATGTAGATATAAATCTGGTATTTAAGAATCCTAGAGTGAAGATCTTAGTGAAAATGTTTAGCGATAATATTGAGTTTGCGTGAAAAAATGTCTATTGTTTAAAGTAGCTTTTGCGCTTGAAGTATTTTTAAATAATAATAACACGTGTCATACGTTGCTATATTATAAAAAGATATTTAATTTATTATAGGTAAATATGCCGAGTAGGGGAGGCAGCTCTTTGATCTTGACATTATTCATACGTTGTCAAGGTCGTGATCCTGAATGATCTCCAACCAGATTTTAACCGTCGCTCGTTATTTGTTAAAAAGTTATTAACAAAAAAGTTCATCAATAAAACCGAACTTTTGGACACAACTCTCCGATGAAACAATTCCCTGCTTTAACAACGCAAAATATTTTCTTGTACAACTTCTTATGTAACTCTGGCAGGGGGGGAGGTGGGGTGAGAGTCGCTTCGCGTGGAAAGTTGTAAAATATACTTTAAAGCGGAAAATTTACGTAGTAGAAAAGGACATCATTTTTCAAACTTCTTTTGTCAATAACTTTTTAATGAACGATGAGCGACGGCTAAAGCCTGGTAGAGATTACTCAGGGAGGTTACAACATATTTCAAAGTCAAGGTTATTGAAGTTGCCTCCCCTATTTGCCTCCCATATTAGTCTCAATTTGCCTCTAGCGAAAGTTGTTGATGGACAATTTCGGCTGCGTGGAAGAAGATCCTAATAGTGTGATAATATGATTAAAAAAAAAAAAGGATAATGGAAGGGAACAGCTCTCTAACGACATCATAGAAATATTTCATTTCGTTGAGTGGATCCACATGGCTAATGTTGTCAAATAGCACGGATAATTTCGCGAAATGGACGTCGGGGAGCGAAAATGAGAAAGTGAGAGAGAGAGAGAGAGAGAGAGAGAGAGAGAGAGAGAGAGAGAGAGAGAGAGAGGCGCTTAGACATATAAGATCGTCGATAATAAACGCTTGGTTTTTGTTAAGATCAGAGCGAATTATAACGAGCGTCTCCTGCGGGTGT
>NW_017304450.1:742853-754303 GCF_001594115.1 Trachymyrmex septentrionalis | reverse complement strand
AGAGAGAGGCGCTTAGACATATAAGATCGTCGATAATAAACGCTTGGTCTTTGTTAAGATCAGAGCGAATTATAACGAGCGTCTCCTGCGGGTGTATTTCGGGAAAATGGGAACAGAAAGATACGACTGGACAAAAGTTTGTGCCGAGGCTTCACACGCTGTTGTGGAATAAAAGCAGACGCGACATTCGAAGCGACGCGCGCGTGCTTCGATTGCTTCCATTACAAAAGCGTTGCCGGGAAACAAATTAAGGGTACACAGTGAATCGCTTGTTAAACCATTGGAAATATCTGTACCGTTTCTGTTAAATTTCTGCATTCGGTTTACCATTCGGTTCTCTATTTCCATTATGTGTGTATGTATGCGCGCATTTATTATTCTTGTAAACATTTTTAGATCACATTTATAGAAATGAAACTGCAAAAGGGATTCATCGTATTTACCAATCGTCTCTGACGAGCGGAACGAATATGCAAATGTCAAAATGTCGAAGCTTACTTCTCAAGAAAATTTTAAAATCTCAACAATACGTAGAATTGAACATACTCACTTTAGGGATTTGAAACTATTTCGTTTTACACTTTCGCGCGGTTTCAATTCGTTCTATAGCTTTTCAATTTCGCCATCTCAATCATAATTATCTTTTCTTCAATCGACTGAATAATAATTAGCGCGCAATCGTAATCAGAATTGGTCAGATAAATATTTTCGGCAAGGATCGATCGTTCTGTCTCTAGAGTAGAGGCGGAAATGTCGGCGCACGTGCAGAAAACGGATGACCTAGATGCCTAACGAAATAATTATAATCCTGAGGAAGCGAAACGAGCAACGTGACGTTTACAGGGTTAACCCACGATGGGCTTAACAGACGGAGAAGCCGAGGAGCGTCGAATCCACGTCGAATTTAATTTTCTGCGATATACGAACACGCGCGCACACACACACGCACGCACACACGCACACCCAGGACGAGCAATGCGTTACGCATGCGTTACGCGTGCGTTACGCATCGCGGCTTTGCTTGTGTGTTTAAGTCGAGGGAGGAGCGGGATAACACGCGGGTCAACAGCCTTCGACAACCTTACGGCCTTCTGCAACCTCTCTTTCCTCCTTCCCTTTACCCACCATCTTGGTTTTCCGATTCTCGGTCGGTCGAACATCGACGTTCGATTCACGGTCGTCACCGTTAAATTTATAAGAGGACTCTCCGCGGTGATATCTCCAGATGTGAAAAAGCAAAATATCCTCTCTTTCCCCCCCCCCTCCCCCGAGAACGGGGGAAAGACAATTTCTTATCAACGATGCTTTTTGTTTTTCAACTTGAGCGAATTTGATTTTGTTCCTATTTTATAATATATTTCTCTTCGCCGAACGTGAATAGAAAGTTGATATTGCCTATATATTTCATATTCTACATTGGATAAAATTATGTAAAATTTCTTCTAATATCAAATTTGAATAATTTACGATCGCTTTCACAAGGGAAGATTTTTATCTCTCGATCTATACTATATAAGTTGATGCAAGGTCTGATGTCATGCTACAAAATACATTTTATTAAGAAAAATGATTTCGATTTCGGGGGCGGTCACATTTCGGTAGCTCCCGTCTGATATATGACCGCAGATTTTGCTATATCGTCGAAAATTGGTTGAGCCATTACGGTTTTATATCTAATTTGAGGAGTGCCCTTTTCGACGATGGGGAACATTTGTTGATGGCGTCGCAGCGTCCAATATTGGTCGTAGAAGTTAATACTGGGGCGTAGAATGGCGTCAAGGCATAATAGTTGTGTGTGCGAACACCCTCTTATTGTCGTTTGAAACGATACGAAATCGAGGGATTCACATGATAAATTTTGGAATCTCCTACCCGTCCCCTCCCCCTCCTTTCTTTTATCTCTATGAGATACGATATTCAAAAGATGCCAGACTGTTGACTTTCGACAAAATGCTGTTACTTTTATATATTACGGAATACAATACTTTATTCTGTGGTTACAAATCGATGACTAGTACTGGGGTGCAGTTATGCGTGCGACTTATCATACTTTAGAAATCGCTATCAAGTATAATTATTTGTTACAAAATTTGATTAGTTACACGCACCACAGCGTTCGTATGGTCAGTCGATTTGTAACGAGTCAAACAAATGAACTTAAAAAAATTGGTACAATTCTATACTCTCATGTACTTCATTCTCTTTTTGTATTGCAATAGAGTATTTTTTTTACAAGCAAATAAGTCACATTTGACATTGAGATTCGTGAAATTTATACTTCCAGATTGATTTATATGATAATACTTTACCGCAAGATATTTATATCACATCCTATTATGAAGTTCCACAAATAAAAAATCTAAAAATCTATATGAAGGATATACATGATGATATCTATACAACGCGATGAATTTTTTGATTAAAAAAAATGTCTTTTTTATCGCTGTTGCAGCTTCGGGAAGCGGACGGGTGGCAGTGCCAGGCGACCCAACGAATGCTTCGTCCTCGAGCCCTCCGAGATGATTGTCGTAAGTAAATCTTTGCTTCGTATTCGCGAAATAAATGGGATGGGAGAAGAAACGGTAGGAGAGAACGCGCGCGGCCCCGGATCGTTAACGCTTTCGAGAAAGTTCAGCCACAAAGGAATGCTTTATTTATTCAGCTTTACAAGGTTCCTGCGCGCACGCACACTCGCAATCGGTTTCAATCAAAACTGGGCGCGAGCAAGCGTAATTTTTTTTTTTTTTTTCCTTTCTTCTGGTCGGTTTACCGCGGGAACGCGAAACAGTCGCGGCGAGCGTTGTACGAGATATTCTCAGAGTGCCGTGATATGCGAATAGTGCGGTATAAGCGGCGATATCGCGCGGCGAAAAGACAATGCGCTCCGGACGCTCGCGAGACAGAACGTGGCGGACAGTTAATCGATAGTTTCTCTCTCGGTCTATTATGCTCCGGTTGAGAAGAGTTTTGGAATCCCCCGTCACGCTCCCGTACTTAGCTCGCTTTATTTCGTTTCCAGCGGCGGTCGATTCTCGACGTACCGAAATTAGGGCAAACTTTCCAGCAAAACGTACGTACGGGACTGACGAAAGTTTTTTCCCTAAAAGTTGTCCCTCTTTCTGCCCCCCGCAAATTGTGGATCTCCAAGATATTTCTTTGGGATACGGTTTCTTTGATACGTTCACAGGTGTTTTTGCAACGGGAAATGTTTCTAAATTTTGAGCCGAATGTGAAAGAGGCGTGAGCGATAAAATTTAAATATGTTTTTTACATTTTATTATTCATTTGGTGGAGAATCTTTTCTAAAAGTAAAATTGTACGTTAACAATTATAAGTCTAGATAGGAAATGGAAAAAGTGAGTGATAAATAATTGAAGCAACGTTAGAATTCTTTTCTGTCAAAGAAAAGCGGAATGCTATTGCAGTACGTAATATTTTCTTTCGGATCGCACCGTGCGTTTTTATTAAATTATCCTGAAAATGTGAAACGACTATCGCATAAGCCAGGTTTAATTCCGTTTGTAGTCTCAACATTAATTGCAGAGTTGCGCGGAATGTTCTGATATTACAGGTGAACTTTATACGAGCATACGAAGTTGTTGGAAACGCTGGTTTGCGTCTCTAATTGCACTGTGCGGATAGAAAATTAAGTTTCTGCTTCGAGCTGCCATCTGTAACCACGTTCTAAACTGTTTTACCGACAAATTGCGTGACACTACTTGCTGATAGTCGATTAAACCATATTAAGATGATGATAATTTATGTTAAAAAATAATTTTAAAAAAACTTTAAACTCTCTACGCGCTAGCATTTATAGCAAAATTATATTTTTCGAACATTATCTTTCATTAATTTTTCTCTTTCATTTATATACAGATTATCTTTTACGTTGTAAATTCTATTATATTAAATATTTATTAAAAGAAGAAATTCTCTTAACGTTTAATGTGGCTTTTAATGTAAATTTAAATAACTTTCAAAAATTATGATATCCATTTTCTAATTTTTTATTCTCGATTCATAAAAGATTTTAAAGAAATGTGTTGACTGTTACTTTGTCCGATATTTATTTTTATTTATTTTGTTTAGAAAGAATCCTTTGTTTTGTTATTTAATTTAATAAAAAAAATTTTTTTTTTATCTAGTTTAATATTATTAATTTTTTTAATTCGTAAAATTTCTAAGAAATACTGGCGTTACATTAAACATATTCGACTTGTGTGATTAACAGTAACAGAAGGGCGTAAATTCTATATGGTTTGTTGGATTGAACTGGTTTAGCATTCAATATCAATCAAATTCGGCTTTCAATTACGCGCCCGGCTTACTCGAATACAATTTGTATTCGAGCTTTGTATTAATCAACGCACTCTATACCGAATTTTACTTTATTCGAGATAGTTTACCAATGGTTACATCGCTTGTAATAACCACGCATATTGTTCCCTGCCGCATTGAACTTTGAAATTTCACAGCGCGAAACATTCGTTTCGCACACGAGCTGTTATTTCGAAACGTTAATTATAAAATTTATTCACCTCTGGCGGACTCAATACGAACCTTCAACCAATCGTGGAATCCTTTTCCATCGATATTTTTCTACACAATTGAAATAAAATAACACAGTTTACCATAGAATTCGATAACACAATGTAGTTTGCTTTTTATGTCGTTTCACCGTTTATTATACGGCATTTATTTTAGAGATTTTTCAAGAAAAAATGATAAAAAAAAAAAAACAACCCGTGCAAATTAATCATATCTCTCTCTCTGAAAATATAAAATATATATATATAGATCATTTTTTTTTAAATTATTTTTATTTAATTTTTCCGCATGCACGCGAGATGTAAAATAAATCGACAATGATTTTTATCGCAAACGATAGCCAACACATTTACCGGTTTTGACGGAAGTTCCGGGCGCGATGAGTTGAACTTTTTTCTCTCCATGCAACATTCAGAAAAAAATGTCGGCAGCACCATGGCAGGTACACGCGTGTGTCCTCCGGCGACTCTGTGACCTGTACGCGAATTGGACGTCTGACCTTTAACCTTCCTCCCGTGATATCATGACACTTTATCCCTGCCATCGCTCCGCTCACACGCGCCACCCGAGAGCTCATTGTGCGGAGTTTCATCGTCGACGCTTGACGCTTCGGATGAAGATTAATCATCGCCCGGGGTCTACTATATCGCATGCTCCTCTAATGCTGGAAAAAAGTGAAAGCTATAAATATGCATTTAATATGGACGTTGGAAGCTCGCGGATATTTTTCTCTCTTCTGTCGGATTCATCAGTTAATGATTTTCAGAGATATCGCGATTTTCATAAATGTCGAAGGACCAACCGATTCGAATTACAAATAACAGAACAAAACCTTCCGAAGAGTCTTCGTGTTATTCTAGCGTCGCGCGGGTTATTTTCTTCACTTTCTTTCCACACAATATTTATTTTTGTAGTCAACGAACGAGAGTTCAGTAGTGCTAAGCCTAAGAGAATGCTGTTACTTGTGTCGCTTGGAACGTAAATGGAGGATTGCATTGTGCAGGATGCGGACGTTAATCGCGTAACCGATCTCTGGGTACGATACATCCTTCGCTTCGATTCGTGAGCGTGTGCAGTTTTGAAGAAGCTTATCTTTTAGTGACGAAACAACGTCGGACGCCCGACACTGCGTTTATGATATACAATCGTCTTTGTTCGTTAATTGTGGAACTCGATCGCCTATCGCGCGACTCATTTGCGCGCAGCAGAACAAAAAACAAACGCCGTTAACAGATCTCTGTAAATGAATAATTGTAAAACACACATACACGCACATAAAATGTTATTATCTAATATGAAAAAAATTTTATGCGGTTATCATTCAATTGTATGAATTCCGGGCGTCTTGTATTTGAATTTTATCCATATTTCTCGGTTTTTCTTGTCTCCCAAACGAATAGATCGAGACCTTTTTGCGATCGTTCAAAAATTGCCACTTACGTGCTGTTCGTACACTTTCGAAAAATATAAAAAAGAGCATCATTTCATTAAAATTGTATGAGAGCGGCGACGATCGATGTTTGCTCGCGAAAAATTGTTCGTCTATGCTTTAGGAGAAGTCAAACTGCACGAGATTCTCGTTATCCGGGATTAACGATCATTAGAATGAAGCTATCGGCAATTTTTTGTTCGTTGCATTGTTTATCGAGGAAGTGAATCGTCATTTATGTTTTGGGAAGTAACGAAACTTGCGGCATGATGATTTTGCGCTTTTCATGCTTTCACGAAAAGTTATCCCCCAAAGGGAAATCTCTTATTTATGCAGAAATGTACGCGCGCATCGGCGAGGTCAATTTCCATAGAAAAATTTCCGATAACCGGAGGCGAATCGATCATTATGGCCGCCGTATAGGGAACGAACAAATACGGAAACTTCGCTTCTACCGGCTTCTACCCAACAAGTTGCAGCTATAATACCGTTGCGTCGCGAATAATCCGCTCAACGAGCATTATTCTGTTTCCGATCGCGTACATTTTTCTCGCTTTACCGTGCAAACTGTCACTGTAGTATCAGGCCACGGAAATATTTCAATGGAAAAACATCCTGCGCGCATTTGCAAAAAATTGAGAAAAATGCACTGATAATAGCAGCAGCGGTGGATGTAATAGAAAAAAATAATTGCGCATGATTGCAATATTGCTATAATTTCTATATCGATCTGCTCTATCTGCGTACATGTAGGTATATACGCACGTTCTGTGCACCCAATCATGCAATTATACAAATTGCGATCTTTGTCCCATGATTACTTCTCACCGAGCCAGAACGAGTAAACATGACGTTCGCCAAGTCTCCTTTTCGATCTATGACACACAGGGTAAAATGTTCATGTAATTTTCAACAAATCCAAGTCCATTGGTGATAACGTTGCATCATGAATATATGGCGCGATATACGAGAATATTACAAATATTCGTTACAAATATACGCGCATGCATTTATGTAAGAATCACGGCGAACGATCCGCCGCATCCGCCATGCGTAAGCGCGTCTTTGGATAAGGATTCATTACGGGGATCTCTGGCGTACAGGAAGTTTGAATATAATCGGAGCCGTGACTCGTCCGTGGTATTACTCAGATTTCAGTTTTATCTCCAGACTCTTTTTAACACCCGCCGCTGCCTACGAAGGGGTATCCTCTGCAGAATATTTATACGCAATATGTATACGTGTACTTAGCGTTAAATGTAGCTACTTAATATTCATGCAACGCTGAATGAGATTTTCATATTAAACAAGTGAAACTCGTATAAAAGCGACTTGACTTAATTTTATACAAGTTTCTGTTTTAAACTTTCAAGATAAAATAATGCAACAATAATATTGCACGATTACATGCATATGTTAATATTTCATATGCGTACAATGAATTACACATATATACAATATATTGGAGATTCATTCAGCGTTCTATGGGGTTTTTTTTTATAGAACAATCAAATCCTGAACAGTGATATGGTTGATACGATGAGTGATTTTCGATGTCGAAAACGTTAAGAGAATCAAAGATACGATTTGGTCGAGTATACTCTGACATATTGTACTTTAGATGAACTCTAACCGTGTCTTCTATCCTTTGACATACTACTTCGCCATGTATCCAACAACGGTCTCTGATATTGCATTGGAGTTTATTCTAGCTGTTATTGTGAAATATACTACTACAACATAGTTTGTATTTCATTTATGGGGCATGTTGGCTTTTCTCTTTCTCTCTCTAATATTCTGGCATTTCCTTTCACATTACCGTATGACAACACGACTCTACAACTGCCAATATATATTATGTAGTTTTTATGAAAAAGAAATATTATCTTGCAATTACGTAAATATTTTTACACCCATAATTTGCATCGTAACTTACTTATAATATGATACATATTTTCAATATACAAATAATATAATACTAGATCTTTCGTGTTAGAACCCTGTATATAGTTTTCATGCAAATTGTGTAGCCATAACTCCATTATAAATTATAATATTGAGGGAAAAGGTATGTAACTCGTTCGTACAGCTTATAGTGAAGTTGCGGGGGCGCGACAGAAAATGTCAAGTAGGGTGACAAAGCGGCGCCTGTAACGCCGACCTATTTTCAATGAGCAAGCTCAAGTTGACATAACCGGACGATACAAAGGTAGCTCATTAACCATATCATAAGTGTATAACAGTTTTCGTTCGTTATGGCTAATATTTCGTGGAATCGTGGCGCGAGAAACGGACGGAACGCGGGATTTCTTGGACTGACAAAAATGCTAAACCTCGTACCGGTTTCGCCAGAACGGAAAAATGGAAAAAGCGAAAGAAAGCGACCAGATCCGCTCCGAAAATAAATCCCCGTCCAGACGCGTGTCCCTCTTCTTCTCCGGTTTACGTGCGAGCGAGGCCAGGGGTACAAGAGCTGCGTGTTACTTTTTTTTTTTTTCCCTTTTTCTCCCTCCTCGCTTGTAAATTCCACCGGACGTCTACGCGATTCGAGTTCGCGTCTCTCTTCCGAATAGAGACATATTTCTGCTGCGCGAATTCTCGATTGTGTGATACAGGGCTTAGTTAGCTTTGCATTTCTGTGAATTTTAGCATTCATTTTGGCGATTCTTCTACAGGGTGTCCCATTCATCACCGATCGATCTACTTTTTGAATAAAACTCAAACGGTTGAAGTAATCTTGATAATTTTTTTATATATAATAATTTGCACGCGTTCTTTCACCGTGTACTTTTCCATGATTAATTTTTCCCATCTGTCTAGATGACATATGTGAAGTTTGAGGTTAATCGGTTTGACGTTTCAAAATAGCGCGAAATTCAAATCGACCGGCGATGAATGGGACACCCTGTATTTTATATAAGGCCTTCAGTTAATCGATTGAGATCGATATTATTGAGATCCGATACCTGTGTTTTGACTCAAATAAGCGACTCGCGTACATTTGGCGCGAGATAAAATCGATCTTTTATATATATATATATACACTAGTCGTACATAATTATTTTTTCGATAGAGCAATATCAATATCAACATTTTTCACAAATATCTTTCATAATTTATCAACATTCAAAGTATTCGTTAAGCAATTCCTATTTTTATTTAATTTTATTCGTAATGCACAAATTGATATTCCAAGGTTGCCACCGGCAACACGAATAATTACTTTATCGGAAACCTTATTAATCAAGGCAGTTTGGAACTTTGAATCTATTTGCCGCGGCTTGTCTGCGAGAGTATCGTATTTTCTGGCCCCTTTTACGAAACGACGCTTTCCAAATCGACACATATCCGGCGCAGGATGTACACTATCTCTTTTCATTATTGAAATACATCTTTAATTTCCTTAGCTTAAATCACGCGGATAGAATTATTTCTCGTTATGTTGAGGACACTCACGTGTCTTGGAATTCTATTCGTGCGATTCGATGAGTTCGCCGAGTTCGCATATGTGGCTCTCATAAATATCATTTTACCTGATTATTTTCGAAATCGAATAATACTTTCTACCGCTTCGGGACAATACTACGGAAATCAAGCGCTTCGCATAATTTTTTATCTCTGTGTCCAGATCCATTATTAGAATTGCAGTTCACTCTCCTGATACCGTATATACATACTTCCGGTATTGCATATACAGGCTGCTCCTCGCCCTGATCAAAGTGGAACTGCAATGCTCACAAAACGTTGGCATTCTAATAATTGATCTGAACACCCGCGTAGCTTCTGTATAAAAAGCACCGTGTGTGGAGAAATCTCAAAAGCGGTACTTTTATCCGTCTCTATTAATGTTACATTCTAAACAGCACTGTTCTCAAACTCGAAGTAAAAAACGACATATACTTATCTTTGATCACATAATCATATACATTTGCATGTACACTTCGTTGGTGAACGCAAGATTATTCAGTGACGATTATTCCTGTCTTGGAGGCGATGAATAACAAAGCGTCATCAAGCGAAGACGTATAACGTGGTCGTAAGACCCAGATCTCTCTCTCTCTCTCTCTCTCTCTCTCTCTCTCTCTCTCTCTCTCTCTCTCTCTCTCTCTCTCCGAGTACCGCTCAGATGCACCTGCAGCCTGCCTACATTCTGAGATATATCGACGAGGCGCAACGGCTGCTAACGCTACCGCAGTACGTTCGATTGATTATAGGTTACGATTGGGCTTGCATGCTGTTGGAAGCTGTTTGTACATCGCTCACACATTATCGCGATTGCTCCGTGCGATTCTATGACGCGAGTGGGCGAAGGTGCGACACACGATACGACTTGACTGGCGGCCGTTGCGTCGACTGTATCGATTCTCCGAAGCGCGGATACGTGTATGCGTACACGCGTGCAGCGTACGATAGACGTGCCTTTTCATTCATGCCTCACACACGCGTAACGTGTGCGTGAGTATACGTAGAATTGCGCGTGAGTGACGTCGTGAAGTAATCCAATGACTATTTATGTTCTTATGACGACGTTTTTTTTAATCATTACGATAACACGCGATAACGGTGATATATATATATATATCCAGAAATCATATACGAATAACGGGATGTATTGCTTAATATCTTGGAATT
Source organism: Trachymyrmex septentrionalis (assembly GCF_001594115.1). Taxonomy (NCBI): domain Eukaryota; kingdom Metazoa; phylum Arthropoda; class Insecta; order Hymenoptera; family Formicidae; genus Trachymyrmex; species Trachymyrmex septentrionalis. Next base: position 743,694 of record NW_017304450.1, on the reverse strand, counting down.
GGTGTAAACACCGTCATTCTCTGCTGTGTGGCTTATCTTACTATTATATATACTTCCTCTTTTTTTTTCGAGAATAACAGTTTTCCTACTTTTATGATATCAATCACCGGTTGGCTGGGAAATCTTAATTTGAAGGTTTTTTTCTTTTCACCGAGGGATCTTTTGGAATACAAAAAGTATAGAAGAATTTTTGAGGGACTTTTTGGGAGGAAAATACAAAGAAATATATCCAAATCACGGCTGAAATATTGAGAAAATCGATATACGCGAATAACTTTCAAACAGACCTGTCAACACTGTGCGAGAATGTGAAACTGTACTTTTTACAACGAATTTTACTTTAGACACAACACACAACTAATTCCTTAATTAAAATTTTCAACTCTCAAATCTGCTTGAATCAGATATAAATACGATTTTGTTATCTAAAGCTTAACGAATATGCAGATAAATTTGTGATAGGATGTTATAGCTCGTGAGAAATTACGACAAATGGATACACGTTATCAGTAAATTAATGACACGACCGTCCACTGTGTGTGGGTCCACTTTGAGCAGGATGTATAGATCGAAATTACCTCGGACGATCTTCCCTCGAGCGGTTGACATTGCATTCCCTACCGTTGTACGCGAGATAGAACCGTCTCTCGTACAGCGATTGCAGTTGTGATTAAGTATTCGTGCACGCGACAAAAAATGAACATCCGCGAAGAAGAAGATAGCGTGCTTATCGTGGCATACGCCGGACGAGCGCGGCACTTCAGTCTCTTTTCGTGTCTCGTTCGGCGTGGTCGACGACGTACCAACCGTTCAGAGTATTTGAAATTTACTTGAAAGTACC
>NW_017304450.1:733215-742753 GCF_001594115.1 Trachymyrmex septentrionalis | reverse complement strand
TTCGTGTCTCGTTCGGCGTGGTCGACGACGTACCAACCGTTCAGAGTAGTCGCCTATTTGAAATTTACTTGAAAGTACGAAGTGACGATTGATCGAAACGAGTAATAGTAAAAAGTGATTGGAGCGTTTTGTAAAAATCAATTGTGAATCGAGGAGAGACGGAGACTCTGCTTGTGATATTCCGTCGGTGTCTCGATCGGTTCCTTTGGCGTCGTGTGGTCGACGATAAACGATTTTTTCGGAAGCCCTAAGGGCTCTTTGAAGCCGTTCTATCGGTTAGCACTTCCTGATAGTGCGATAGTCTTTGATAGAGTTTCGTCTCTATCTGGCAGGCCGCGCACCTCGAAAGGCGAGAATTTAACGATGAAGCTTTTAACGATAATATATAATAATTGTTCAGCAATTTGCATAATTACAGCTCGAATTGTTTCCACTCGATACGTCTTGATTTCTGTGCACAAGTTTTTCACATTCTCTCTCTCTCTCTCTCTCTCTCTCTCTCGTTATCTAATTAATGATTTTTTTTAAATGTGACTTTATTAATCGATTTTGTGCACCTCGCGAATTATTTAAATATAACATTTTTTCATCTTTCTTCTCTAATCTGTCTAAGATCACGACAATTTTTTCTTCCGCTGGAAATCTCTTTGTCGCTCTCTCTCTCTCTCTTTCGCCGTCCCTTGGCCGTGATATTTTTAAATCATCCGTTTTGCCAACCTTTTCGTCTCGTATTGAAAATGATATCTCCTGCATTTTTACACGCCCTATGCAAATTTTCCCCTCTCCCGTCTTCGATTGGAATGCAGCAGCGCTATTTTTGTGCTTTCTCCGTATGATCAACCGACGTTGTCCTCTCCTTTTAACGGATTTCTGCTGGCGTCTGCATGGATCTTTCTCGCGCACCGCGCAACAGAGTTTTTAGGACCACTGCGTGACGCCAATGGCGCATCGGGAGCGCGCAGGAAGAACCGAAAATAAAGTAGACAGACCGCCGTGCTGTGGTACTGTGCTGTATGAATACCGTGCCATTCGTTCGCGGAGGTCCCGGAGAGAGAAGGAAATTTTTAGCCGGACGCGCATATCCGTGTGCAGCCGCGTCGTAAGCCGCTAATGTAGACTCCTCGTAGGACACGATGAGAGACTCCGGAGAGACAGTTTATGCGTCCGCGTTCATCAACGTACTCTTTTTCAGCCTGTGCAACATGCCATCATTTGTATCTTATCCGACATTCAGCCACGCGCTTTTCCGCGACGTCGTTGAATCGCGACCTCAAAATTTGCGAAAAATTGCGGCCTCGTGCGTCGCGAACATCACGGTATAATTTTTTCGTAATATTTCCCAATGGAGCACCAAACGATGTATAAATACTTTATTGACTCTGAATTTGGCCAAGAAATACTCCCACACACCGCAAGAATAAAACCGCTTTTTTACGCCTGCCTGATTGCCTCTCGTATAGAATGACGATATTTCGAAAATAAAAAGTGTATATGTAGGTTAATCATTTTGTATAAATGCATCTCGGATCTTTTTCATCGTCGTACCAAGTTGAAGAGTTTGACAATCTGTTTGAACCAGTAAAATCAGTCTCGTAAAATCTTTCGAGAGGTCTGCTTATCTTTGTTTCACAAATGGCTTGTCTCGGGTTTTAAAATAACATGAGTTCTATACTTTTTTTTGAATCATTTGGAGAGATAGTATTCTACATGAACATATGTGTGTGTGTGTGTGTGTGACATTTGACGCTTAATTTCCGTAGGCGAAAGTTTGGAAGAACTTATTTCTTTCCAACTGCTAAGAAAGAATAATCAATATTGTTATCTCAAAGGAAATTCCCGTGGAAATGCTAGCTTTTCAATTATATCTGTAAGATTCGAGAATTTGTAATATTTAAAATTAGTAAAAACACATCTTACATAAAGCTATATTTTTTATTACGTATTAACTTTATTTTTTTGTACATATCAATCCACACATACTATACTCACTTTATTAATTATTACTCACTTCTTAATCTTTTAGACTTGTGATTATCTGTTGCGACTTCAGTTTACCACGTTCTTTACGATCACGAGTTATTTAAAATGAAACTTTTTATTCGCCATTAATTTCATATCGAATCTTTGAACTTCTGGCGTCGGCAGGAAAATTATACGTTACGACACATACGACAAGCCTTTCTACGTTCCTGAGCGTAAATCACGTGACCCGCAGCAGGTCGGTCTTTGGCCCTCTCTTCAAGAATTGTGAACGGTTCAGTTCTCCACGAGACGCAATGTGTGCGAGAGCGTGCGTATGTCAAACGCGAAACGCGAGCAGGATAAATTGCGTCGACAATTTTATTGGATGTCGATTATTCAGATTAAGCAATTTGCAAGGTCTTATTTATGAAACGCCGTAGAACCGCCGTGATTTATGTATAGACGAAGGCGTTTATGATATGTTCGTTATCGTCGCGCTCTCGTAATTCTCAGTCGTTAATAGGGAGGAATTTTTTGCAATACCATTTATTCAGATACCGTGAAAGGTCGGGTTATCTTTTTCTTAACAACTAATTCAGAAAAGGATGACTTTAGCGTTCATCCTGTCTGAATTAACGTTGTTGCAAAAACTCCCTAATGTGAAATATCGTTCGACACTCACAACGCAACGTCCAACTCTTGTGCGGCCCAAAACATCTACAAAGTTGTTTGATGAGTGATTAATGTGAAAACGTGTCGACGAATTGTTGGAAAACAGATATTGTGTGAAATCTGGTAGCATCGAATAGTTTTTTGGCTTATTGACACATTGAGATATGACATCCATGGATCGATTTGTGTAGTGATGGCAAGAAAGGGATCACGTGGATGTGGTATACAAATAGACATTCTGTAATTCCGATTAAATTATCCGAGTTTGCGATGCTGAAACATACAAGCAGGACTGGACGACCTCGGGTCGTCGTAAGAAAACGAAAAGGTCGCTCGTTGTCCAGAAGCTGGCCTGGTACACCGAGAACTCTATCGATTGTATCGTCCGAGGTAAAGAGGCCTATATCTGATCTTAAAAAGTTAAATTTATTACGAAAAAGTTTTGCAAAGTTCATTTGTTACGAATAAATTATATGATGCAAGTTCGTTTTTATAACTGTTAATATTTAACTTGTTAATATTTACTTCGAAACTTAAGAACAAAAAATATTTGCGCGAAAGTTGCGTCGACAGTTAATGAAAAGCACACTTTCGTTTTAGATTATTTTTGACGAAAAAAAAAAAAAAAATTGAAATAAAATTAAGCTGTAAAAACAATAAATATATATTTATTTTAGATTACTATGTGAATTTATTTTGTCATTTTTAATTTAGATATTTCGTCTTAATTTATAGTCTGTACGAAATTGATATATAATATATTGATATCCTATGTACAATACATGTGTTATGTTGATTTGTACAAATGTATACATTCGTTACATAAATTGTGCTAGTCAATCTAGTCAATAAATGAGAAGCGAAAAGATATTTAATAAAAATAAAAACACGTACGTCGAAGAAAGTATTATCACATGTATATATAAAAATAAAGTGAAATAAAACTTTCTTTTCACTTCATGCTAAACATCTGCTGCGGGTGGAACGCGCGATTTTTTTTTATCTTTTGTAATGATTTTAATCGCCGCTTTATCTTCTTCCGTTGAGGAAACAGTCGTTTATTTCATATCACACACGCACAAGTTTCGATTACATATCAATATCTTAATTCAAGGCATCTGTTCCTTTTACAATCACTCGATAACCTTGCGTATGAAGCGATACGAGCGATACGATGTCTACGAAGGAGGTCATTAACGTTCCAATCGAAATCGATGTAAAGACGAGGAGGCAAAGTTAGTTGACATCTCGCGATCGTACATCTCGTTTGATGTACACGTATGCCGCCTACACGCGTGGGTCGAAGGTCTCACGCTGAGATTGAGAACGTAATGTGGGAGAACGAAATGAATGAGAGCATATGATTGAGAGAATATTTCTCATTTAACCGTAATATTAGCCGCTTGTAAAGAGTGGACAACACACCGAGAGCAAATAATGTTTCTATATTTTGAAAATATTATTTCATCCTGCATTTCGTTTCACAATATTTGTTTAAAATGTCTTGCAACTTATTCGTTGTATTATTATTCTTTCTACGTGGTCGATCAATCATTTCTCTATATATTCTACATAATTTTGTATGAATAATGTACAAATAACGTAATTTTATCTTTAATTTGTTCTGGAATGTTTTCATTGTTATTTATTACGTATTCGATATTTGATATAGAATTTTATTATATATCAAATTTTAATTTTTACGATATATAAAAAATACTAATAGAATCAGTATATTTTTAATAGTATGTACAATAGCATGCGGCTGGATTGAACACATCGCGAAACATTCTTGCTTAAATAATTTGCCATTGTTTTGCATTCATACTTAATATGCGATAATTGTTTACAATTCAGTTGTTACGTCAGAAACACATGCACATTCTGCATTTGTTTGTTTATAAATTGTGTCACGATTGCGTTACGCTTTCGATTGCTAATTATAAATTCGCGAATGTTTTCAGTATCGAGTTATTAAGTAAGAAGAGAAGAGGAGAGGAGAGACTGTAATCGTAAAATGTACTATTTGATTACAGCTATTGTACGAGAACGTTAATGTCGAGATTAGTTTGCAATTCTTTTAATGATTATGTAGGACAAATGAAATATGTTTGAAACATTCGAAAAAATGCGCAAGTAACGTATTATGTCACTTTCCACGCGATATAACGAACAACGCAATATGGGCTACTTTTTTTTTATCGCGACGATATATACATCATGCAAAATGTTGAATCGGAACGACGCGTCGTGTCGTCCGATCAATCGATCGCCTATGGAAACTGAACTTTCATCCCGAAATTGGTTAAACATTCATTGTAACAATCGAGTCACGAGGGAGCGGTTCCGTGAATGGAACGTATAACCAGCATATCTACCGGAAGTCCGGCCTACGAGTTCCGGCCTGAAGCGCACTCGTCTCATTGTCTCTTTCATCCTTTTTTTCCTTGCCGTTCAGCAATGAATACTGTTGACTGTCAACCGAAAAAGAGACTGTCGCGAGGAGTAAAAAGCAGCTGACGATTATCGTAATCAGCTGATAATTAAAAAATTAAAATGATAACTTTTCGATAATATTCTAATATCCGATTAATAGCAGCGGTTTTTTCATAACAAATTTGCGTAATCTGTTATTAATTAGAATAATTATTACTTTTTTTTTTTAACACTGCAAGTTATCGTGCAGTGTGTCAACTTGATAAAGTCTACTTATTTTTTATTCATTATTTATTTATTTTTATTTTCGATCATATATTATTTTAGAATGAAGTTACGCTTATGATTATTATTATAAATATTATCATTCGTCATATCTTAAATGTTTATTCTGTATTATTTTATGTTGTCACAGAATTGCTAGATTAAGCATACTGTATTATCTAAATTATCTAAAGTATCTAGTAATAAATTCAATTTAGATAAGAGGATAAAGAGGAGGAAGGGATGCTTGGAATTGGAACATTTGGCCGCAAATGTTTTGTTATCGAAATAATGAAATCTTTATGTTTACGAATGAATGCGCCAGTCATGTGTATGTCGTGCTCAGACATGAAGGATTTAGAGCATCTGTAAGAAAAAAAATACCCACGCAAAATTTTCATAAAGTCATTATTTGATACTACAGCATTTATGTCTATTGTTTTAGGAATATTTTTTCTTTCTTCTTATTCACGAACACGCTCACGAAATTTTTAAATATACTTGTGACACATCTTGTATATATACGCACAATTAGATAGTAATTTTGAAATAATTAGATAATTAAGTCTTTTAATGAAATAAATTTTAGAAATACAAATAGACTAATAAAACCATTTTTTAATCCAATTTATGTAGTGTTTTATAATTCACAAAAAATTTAGCTCGTTATCATTATAATACCGTTTTTTGATGCATCTTGTAATTTATCAAGATATCTCTATTTACACAACATCCTCTGTATTTATTTATTTTGACTTTAAATTTATTTGATTTTCTAGAATTTATAATCTTTTTATCTTGACATTTAAATTTGAATTTATTTACTTGATTATGACGATATCTGGTTGAAAATAGATGCAAAAATCAAAATTTATGTTTTTAACATTTTTTTAAAGTAGTAGCGGGATTTTATATAAACCGATCATTAGAGAAGATGAGATGATTTTTTTTTTTAATGTATTGCATAGAACGTAAAAATAAGGCAGCAACATTCAATGTATCCGCAAATAAGATTATCACCACGCGTCCATGGGGAAAAATATTAGATGCCTCTTATATCATAAATGTAAAATTTTTTTAGTATCTTTATTTAAATCGCGATATATTTTTCATTAGATGTGATGTGCAATTGTGTATTATGCCATAATCTAGATTAAAAGTAATAATCAATATAAGTTGATACATAGCAAACGATATCGAGTTATGCTTACAAACTGACGATCAGGCAATCATTCCTCAATGATTATTCAAATGCTTATAAACACTCGCACAATCACTTACTGAACATTAATAAATTGTACGCTCTATATACAATTTATTTATAATTTATCAATTTATTATAAACTGTATTTTTTGCAGATCGACTACCCGGAAGTCCATGGTGGAGGGAGGATGCATCGACCACCGCATCCCCATCCCATAACCGACCACCGTCAAGTCAATCTGGTCTTCGATGACACGGTAAATGTCTCTTATTTTTTTGTTATTTATTTAAAATGACAGTTTTACAATCATGATTATTTGTATATGTGAATATTTCTTCTCTTACTCATCTGAGTAAATAATATCTAGTAAATGTTGTTTCGACTATATATTAAAGTTCGAAGACGAGGAAATTCTTTTTCTTCAAGGAAATCTAGTTGGTTTTACATCAATTACTCTTGTTAGAGTCATTCATGATTGCGTATGGCTTTTTTTTTCATAAACTATTATTGCATCTATTGCATTCTTTTGATTTCATAAATCTTGACGAAATAAATATTCTATTCTCTTGTTTCGAAATTTTGTTGACGAAAATATTCCATTGTCTTGTTTCTGAGCACCTTATTGTTATACGTTAAATAACTTAATACTTGCTGCGATTGATAAGATATCTTTGTCTTATTTATAAAAAAATTCTATAAAACTCTATCTTTTAAGTCTGTAAAACTTACCTATATAAGAAATTGTATGTAAATATTTTTTATAATTTGTTGAGACCTCAGAAAGTCTACAATATAGAAGCTTGTCTTACTTTCTGACTCTACGTTTATCACGTCCTTTTCCTGATTGAGGAATGATAAAATTATCAAACTCAACGCCGGGTGATGCAAGATACGAAGATACCAGTCCGCCTATGTAAATAGTCACTAGATGTTTACGAATAATTTCGATAATAAAGATTCCGTCGATATTTGACTTTAAATGTGTGCGGCAGAGTACCTGCAGCACATTCGCCCTTCCGACGGGCAAAAAGTTGAATGGAAGAAGCAATTTGGAAAGTAGTGTGTTGGCGCGGGACAAAAGGAAAAGTGAGATACACGAGTACGAACGACATAACGGGTCATATAAATCATCGTCGGGTCGGACAGTGGCCTTTGAGCGGTTACTATCCGTTGCTGGATAGATGCTTTGAGACCAGCAACAGCGTTTCTCTATCCTCGTCCGTCTGTCTCTCATCTCATCTCTCTCTCTCTCTCTCTCTCTCTCTCTCTCGTCACATCTCGTTTCCTCTCTTACTGCCTTGTTCCTTTGCGGTTCGATCGACCGTCCGTCGACTCCTTAAGCGCATTTTACACGATCGCCTCAACAGTGACTTTCTATAGAGAGACTTCTTAAGATCAATTCAGGTGTCGTTATTGGCGTCAATTTACATCATTGTTTGCTTATTGTTCCGCATGGCGATTAACTAATCGCGAAGGCTGATGAATATTAATCACGGGAACATCGGCGCGTTCTTTCTTGATCAGCTTCTCGAGCGTGCTTTGCAATATCCTTATGACGTTTCGTTGGCTGCCGACATTCGCGTGGGTATGCAAATCGAAGGAAACTGCATTACGTATCAGGCGTATTTTTAATCTCAGTTATTTTTGTCTTACCATTATTCAAAATACATCTCATTAAACATTAACTTGTTTCTTATTAAATAATGAGATTATTTTATGGGTCTGACCCATAAAATAATCTCATTATTTAATAAGAAACAAGTTAATGTTTAATGAGATGTATTTTGCATTAGCTTGTGATAGACGGATATAATTTAAAAAGATTCAAACGTGGGAGAGTTTCGTACGTCATAATCTTTATTCTTCTTTCATCTAAAGTAAATTCGTAATTATTCATAATCTGTCATCGTTAAATCGCTTAGAAATTCCATCAAGTGATCCTCCCACGAATCAGACAAGTTATTATTATTTAAATTCTCTTCCCTGTTATACGCAAATTACACTTAATTACACTTTTTTTTCCCCCGGCATATAAAGGGTGTCCCAAAATTAACGCAAGATTTGAATTAAATAGAAAACACAGTTTTTAGTCTTTTGATTGTTATTTTTTTATTGAATCATAAAGTACATAGGATAGGGTTATTTGTGGAATAACACATCGGGCAAATGGCCTCCACGGCTTTGCATGCACATATGTTACGCGTTTGTCGAAATTTTCCATGACCATTTTGCATAAATGTGGCTGAATTTCGTTGATGCAGCGTTGAATCTCCTCCTTTAATGCACGGGTGGTTGTGGGCTTGTTGACATAGACCTGTGATTTCAAATAACCCCATAAAAAGAAATCTAATGGTGTTAAATCACACGATCTAGGGGGCGATTTTGGCGATTAACAAAGCCATCAAGGTGAAAATGTGCTTCATCGCTTAGGATGATTTTGCTCGAAAAATCAGCATCCATTTGTTGATGTTCAATAATCCATTTTCACGCTCCATTTTCACTAACCCTAAACTGTCAGCTGTTGAATTGTTTTTTTTTTGGGTTGCCAACACTTTACTGCACAAATGGCGGCAAATTCAAATCTTGCGTTAATTTTGGGACACCCTTTAGTTATATCTCCAGTTATAGGCATTAGTAAATTATTTCGATTATTATTTTGTAATTTTCACCTTGTTTTAAATTTTTGTTTGAAATTTCATTAACGCACCGTCGTCCCCGCAGCTATATGTATGTTATAATGAGATCAGTTCCATAACAATGGTTTTATATATTATGTTAACAAGGTAGAATGCGTCTTTATGTAACGGCTGTAAATATTGAGATTATAAAGATGCAAATTTGTGCCGCGTTTACGAGCTACTGTGAAATTACGAATACTGACACTGGATTTACTAGAAATATGTGTGTACGTTCAGTGTAATTTCAACGAAATTTAATTTAATCCCCATGCAATATGGACAACGAAATTTCATTAAACTTCCAGCTATCGTTTCAACTTT
>NW_017304450.1:713512-733116 GCF_001594115.1 Trachymyrmex septentrionalis | reverse complement strand
ATATATTTTTATTTTTTGATATCTGAAACTTCTATTAAAAATGATAAAATTATACGTTGTATAAATAATTATACGTACATGTCATAAATAATTGTTTTATTGTAGTAAAAATTTCAATATAATCACATATAAATAGGAAAATCAATAATAATTCATATTTCTTGCGTATCTCATAAATCTAAAGCTCCGATGTCATTTTGATATTATCGGATTTCAAGTCAGGAATCAAGACTTGTAAATTTCGCAGTTTCGTTTCGCATTTTTAATCATGGGCACATTAACGGACGAAACAGCGAAGAGATCCACATGGAATTTTCTAAGAATGAAAAAAAAAAGAGAGGAGAAGGGGAGGGGGGAGGGTAAAAAAGTAAAAAAAAAAAAAAAAGAAAAAGAATCGTGCGTGGAAGAGCTACAGGTGGCCTGGCAATCTCCCCTCCCTTTCCGAGACTGGAGCGGCGGCCGGCGTGGCGGCGGCGTGGCGTGCTCTCCCAGTTGACACGGTCCTGAAGAGCCGCTCACGGCACGGTACGACGGTACGGCGAATCATCACGTGACTACGCTGCGATCCGAAGGCGAAGGGAATGCCAGCATTGCCAGCATTGCCAGCGGCACTGAGCACAGAGGCCGCGGAGACGAGTGGAGCTGAGAGCGGCTCGTGGGTCGTGGTGCGGATTGCGGACTGCGGGACTGCGGTGCGGGTGGTGGCGGGACGAGACGTCGAGACGAGGTAGTGGTAGTCCTATGTCCGGTAGGCTGACGACCGGTCGCGACGACCAGCGACGACGGCGACGGCGACGGCGACGACGACAACAACACGGACAGTCGGAGTACGCATTGCGAGTTTCGTACTAAGCTGTACAAAGAGCCAAAGAGGGTCACGCTGAGGCGCTGGCCGCCGCTTCCACGCGCATAGCGGTACGCCACAGTGAGAGAAAAACAATCGGACGAGGCGGATAAAGCGCGTAGGAAAATGCGGACGCGTTCCGTCGACGATTCGTTCGATCTGTCGTGATTGTTGTCCGCCGAGGAGGAAGACGAGAACAGCAAGGAGAATTGCGGATTTCGCTGGCGCGATGGACGCGTTCGGCGTGTATCAAGTGAGTGCCTCGACTCTCGAGTCTCCTCCCAAGAGATATGCTCAAAATGGCCTTGGCTCCCTTTTTCTCTTCATCTCCCTCTCCCGCGACCGCTCGTGTGCTCCGTTGGGAAAGCGAAGTTCTCGGAGAACGCGAGGTGTATTATGTATAATATACGCTTCTCTGCTGCACGCTGCGCCGCGCTACGCCGCCCCTCGCGATGACATGACAACAGCGTCAACAGCTCCGTCGTTCGTGGGTGTCTTGTTTGGATGACCAATATGTACATGTATCATGTACGTGAACGCGCGCGAGAAATACACCCGCGTCCTGATGCCTGATGCTCGCTCGGTCTGCGTATGCATATACAAATACATACATGCGTGCGAGCGTGATGTCATGTCGCTGTGTGACCTAACCTAACCGCGAACTAGAGCCTGTCTCAATCACGCCCATTCTTGGTATTTCCTACTTTGCGCTTTTAGCGAACGGCGTCGTCTATGTTTTTGTTCCGCGCGTATAGCTATATACGCGGATATAGGTTGTCTCCAATGCTCAGAAGCAGCATCGCGAATTATTTTCGTACATTTTCCCTCTGACACATTATTTTAGGCTGTTTTTGAATTACTTGAATACTAACTGTTGTTATTGTCAATTGTTAGCTTGATAATTCAAAGAAGAGTCAAGTTACATGGAACATACGTTAAATTATTGCTATTTATATTTCACATCAATGTATTTTTATAATATTCAAATGACTGCTTGTGTGTAAACGATAAATAGATTTCTTTCAGTATTATATTTTTCGAGTCTTATATTCATTGTTTCGCTTTAATCTATTATTAACTTTTAATCATAAATATCTCTTTGAATATAATATTATACACATTATTCTATATATCTATTATGTACTTGTATATATAATCTCTCCTGTGGAAATTAGAGATTAGATTTCTAATCTTATTGCAGATTAGAATTTATATCTCGTAGCAAAAATTCCTTGATGTTGTATCTTACATTAAGACTATATTGATTTATATAATTTTCTATAATAAACATATGAAATATTTAGTATTGGAAAAAAATATATGGAAAAGAGATAAAATTGATTAATCTATTTTATAAAAAGTTCAATATGAAATATACTCTTTAATTACGTAAACGATGTATAAGGATGGTTTGTATATTTTATGATAAAATCTAGCAAAAAGTATGTATGAATCTTTAAGAAATTTTGAAATAACTAAATAAATAATTAAAATGTTTTTTTTTTAGTTCTCACAGGGCCTTACAGGCAGGCCGGAGTTATATCAGAAATCAAACAGGAGCAGTCATTCGAGTGACACAAGTTCAGCATACAGTGGATCCGACACTATGACATCTGTACAAAGTTCATTAGATGCAGATCCTGATGAAGTGGATTTGTCGGGTCTTGTGGAGTCCATTGTTGATAGCGATGAGGAGGAAGATCTGGCAGAAAGCATGGATGTAAGTATTGTTTATTCATTTTATTGTTTCCTAGAAATGCATTGGATGCTATTCTAATGTTTATTGTTGTGATATTTTAGAGTTTAACGGTACGTGATCCGGTACGAGAATGTTTAGAGAAGGATCCTGTTGAGAGAACGGAAGACGACATAGAGACGCTTTTAGAATTTACGCAACAATTGAAAGCTTTCACAAACATGACTTTGGCTGTTAGAAGAGCGCTGTGTGCTGTGATGGTGTTTGCGGTAGTCGATCGTGCTGGAATGGTGGTCCTGAATGACGGCGAGGAACTCGACAGTTGGAGCGTGTTAATCAACGGTGCTGTTGAGATTGAGCATAGCAATGGTGAGATTGAACAACTCGGTCTCGGTGATAGCTTTGGTATCTTGCCTACTATGGAGAGGCTGTTACATCGTGGAGTTATGAGAACAAAGTTTGTAATATATGATATTCTTTTCTACCTTCATATAGGCCGCGATGCCTAGAAAGATACAGAAAAGTATAAAAAATGCAATTTTCTGTTTGCAGGTGCGACGATTGCCAATTTGTTTGTGTCACGCAAGCAGATTATTTTCGAATACAACATCAAGGTGAAGAGAATACCAGGAGACATGAAGAGAATGGAAGGGTAATTTTAGTGACTGAATTGCGGGGAGCTTTGGATGGTGCAGCGCGAAGAGGTCACGTAGTGATTCGGGGAACGCCAGAGCGTTTGATGTTACAGCTCATTGAAGAAAACAGTATTACAGATCCTACTTATGTGGAAGATTTTTTATTGACTCATCGAACGTTTATCGATAGTCCGTTGTTAGTCGCAAGTCAATTGTTGGAGTGGTTTGATCAAGCGCAAGTGCGAGATCGCGTTGCTCGCGTTGTGCTCTTATGGGTGAACAATCATTTTACCGATTTCGAGACTGATCCAGCGATGATGGAATTTTTAGAAGCATTTGAAACTGGACTGGAAAGAGAGAAAATGTTAGGACAGCAAAGGTAAATTTCTGTTTTATTTTTTCAAAGGAAATATATTAAAACATATTAAGGAAAATAATTTTAAATGTTATTATTTATAACTGAAATTTCAGGTTGTTAAATATTGCATGTGCGGCGAAAGCAAGAACGCGGAATGTAACGTTAGCCAGGCCAAACAGGGATGAGGTCCTAAATTTTAGCATTTTAGGAGGATTTGAGAGAGGTTTTGGTATATTTATCTCAAAAGTTGACAAGAGATCCAAGGCTGAAGATGTCGGTTTAAAGAGAGGTGACCAGATCTTAGAAGTAAATGGCCAAAGTTTCGAGCATGTAAATCATGCGAAAGCTCTTGATATTTTGAGAGCTTCTACGCATCTCAGTATAACTGTAAAATCTAATTTACTTGGTGAGTTTAATTTATAAATTAGAAATAATAGGAAAATATTCTCTTTTTTATCTTCAATTTGATCTTACAGCTTTCAAAGAAATGCTTCAAATGCCAGATAATTCTCCGAGACCTCGTGGTAGAACAAGTAAGCCGGAAATACCGAGGCTTCAATCGGATCCACGAGCTAGATTATCAACACATGTGGATCCCATGACTCCTGTAAATCCTTTAAATCCTATGATTGGTGGAGTACCATTATTAATCCCGGACAACAATGTGTCACCGTGTAAAGACTCTAAAAAGGAGCACAAAGGATTTATGACTCTTGGACCTAAACGGCGATTACAGAAAGCACTTATGAAAATGAACATACTGCCAAAGAATACGATCAAGTGAGTCTATTGATTGAAGTATTGTGCACAAATAATAATTAAATTTATACGAATCTTTTATCGGCACAAAATATTTTTCAATATTTTAATAGCGACGGTGTACATTTGGATGATCCTCTTGCTCCACCGCACACACCACCGGGAACAGGGCTTACGCAAACTACTACTAATTTATATCATTCGAAAAGTAATCCAGATCTTACGTCGCTTTATTGTTATGACGACTTAAGGGCAAACGATTATCCTGAACATGTGCTCAAGGTATATAAAGCTGATCAAACCTGCAAATATCTTCTTATTCACAAAGAAACAACGGCGCATGAGGTAAATAAATTAACATTGCTAAAATTGAGTAATTGAAGAAAACACGAATTTTGGATTATACATACATATAATGATGCATTAATTTATTGTAGGTAGTAATGCTTGCACTTCAAGAATTTGGCATAACAGAAAGTAGTTCAAATTTCTCTTTGGCGGAAGTAAGCGTCGGCGAAGGTGGCATGATTAAACAGCGTAGATTACCAGATCAATTACAGAATCTTGCTGAACGGATCGGATTAAGCTCTCGATACTACTTGAAAACTAACGGAATTTCCGAAACTTTAGTAGCTGACGATCAAGCTCCGGAACTCATTCGAGAGTCTCAAGTACACTTTCTGCAATTGAATGCCGTAGAAGTAGCAATACAACTGACTCTGCAAGACTTCAGTATATTCAGGTAATTTAATATTTCAGATTATTATTTCATGAAATGTATAAAATTTGCAAATTGTATTTACAATTTGCATTTATTACATATTTTGTTACAGACAAATCGAGTCCACGGAGTATGTGGATGACTTGTTTGAATTGAAGAGTAGGTATGGTGTGCCTATGCTCAGTCAGTTTGCAGAACTAGTCAACAGAGAAATGTTCTGGGTTGTAACGGAAGTTTGTTCGGAACATAATCTCGTACGGCGCAGTAAGATTATAAAGCAATTTATTAAAATAGCGCGTAAGTATTTGGAATCTTTTCCTGTATTTTTATCTCGTGTATATTTTGCATCAGTAATGTTTTTCTGTATATTAGGTCAATGCAAGGAGTGCAAGAATTTCAATTCCATGTTTGCAATCGTATCCGGTTTGGGTCATGGCTCAGTATCGAGATTAAGAGCTTCATGGGAAAAACTGCCAACCAAATATCAAAGATTATTCAGTGATTTACAAGAATTAATGGATCCCAGCCGTAATATGAGTAAATATCGACAATTGGTGGCGTCTGAACAAACGCAACCACCCATAGTGAGTCATTCTTTTGTAATAAAATTATCTTTTATTAACATTTACTTCTATACTTTATAATATTTTTTATTTATTATCTGTTTTTATTATTCAAGTTTGTGTACTATATTGACTTTAAATTATTAGCGAGAATTTAATGATTATTTCAGATACCTTTCTATCCAGTCGTGAAAAAGGACTTGACCTTTATACATCTTGGTAATGACTCAAGAGTTGAAAGTCTAGTGAATTTTGAAAAACTCAGAATGATCGCGAAGGAAGTGAGAACATTAACAAATATGTGTTCCTCACCTTATGATTTACTAACTATGTTAGAAAGGGGTGGGCAACCACCAAGTTCCGCGATGGTAGCTCTGAACCAAATGACTACTGGCAATCAAGGTGAGTTTCTTATTTTTTTTTTTTACTACATATTGAGTTAAAGATGGCTTGAAGTCGAAACGTTTGAACATTGAAATTAATATATATGAATATAAAGTAATTACACTAATAAAACATTGTAATATTATACGCTCATAATAACTGCGGTTACTCTTATTGGCATTTATTTAATACTAATTTGAGTTTTTTACGTTGTTTTTTTTTATTATTTCTGATTTAGGTTTCAAATGCAATATTTATACATATCGCGATTTACAGGTGGCCAAACTGCAACGGTGAAACGACGAAAAAAATCCACGGCTGCACCAAATCCGAAAAAAATGTTTGAGGAAGCACAGATGGTTCGAAGAGTGAAGGCCTATCTTGCGAACATGAAAGTGATCACCGACGAAGAACGGTTACATCAACTTTCTGTCGATTGCGAACCACATGCAGGAGCCGTTGCAGTTGCAGCTGCGGTACCATTGGGTGGCAGTCGGGGAAGGAGGCATCCGTCGCCTACTTTGTCGACTACCAGTAGCGCCAGTAGTACCAGTGAAGGCAGGAAGAGTATACAAGGTTGGGATGAATTTGCATACTCAATTGCGCTGTAATATATTTTTTGAAGAATTTATTTTGTAATTTGTATTTATATATATATATATATAATGGATATTTTAGGTACAAAATTCGGCGCCGCGTCACCACAAGCAGTTAGGAAGATGTTGGCTCTGTCTGATCCTCACAAGACAAGGCCATATCAACCTAAGCACTGTGCACCGCCGCTACCTGTACCGGGATTAGCGTTGCATTCGAGCGGTTTAGAACCTAGTCCAGGTGCACATAGAAGAGTAGGATCCGGCAGCAGGGTACCAATGCACGAACGATCCCACAGTGATACACCTGCCAGCTTACCACCGCCTGTCGATCTCAGTGCAGAGAGCAGTAGTGTAACTAGTTTGAGCAATCTCCAGCCTCTAAGAAAAACCTTAACAAGTGGTGAGTACGATTTTTTTTTCTTTATAAAATGGTTTGAGAAGCGAGATGCTGTCCGATACAATATTTTTTTTTTTTTTTTAGAATTTTTTTAAAGATACATTTAGATGGATGTGTTCCGTCTAAATAAATCTCTCAGTTATTTTATTTTGCGTACTTTCAATAGCTTTTTGTTTATGGATCATATTGACTTTCTAGATCATATTGACAGACGGACAGATGTTAATCGATTAAATTGATTTAGACACGCATCTCGCAAAGCACTATCACGCACTTTCGTTGCTCGTTACTTACACTGGTCAGGTCTCGCAACAAGGAGTCTCATTATTATGCACGCTGCACAGCCGTTTACGCAATTCATAAATGTTCCATGTTATTTAGTTGATTCATATATACACGACACTCACACGCATCTTGTACGCCGATTACTATAGCGCGAGCTTTTCTTTTCAATCCGACGTCACAAGAAAAAGAGGGATAGAGAGAGAAAGAGAGAAAGAGAGAGAGAGAGAGAGAGAGAGAGAGAGAGAGAGAGAGAGAGAGAGAGAGATATCTCGAACTTAATTTCACGAACTGCGGCTTCGACTCAAAACTTTCATACCATGGGACATACGGAGTTGTATTTTAATGAGATCGGTGTAATGCGCTGCATTCGAAGTAGAAAATTTTAAATAAATTCTGATAATTTTAATAAAATATGTATTTTAATAAATTATGTAAATGTTATAGAAAATAAAATAATTTGCACAGCCGTAGTCTAAATTGAATGATTAATTAAATAATTTAAATGAGTATAAGCTGAACGTTGTATAGGGAATTAGTAAAATATCATCGGTTACTTTAAAATACGGCGTACAGTCGCGCACATAAAATAGATAGGAACGTGCGAGAGACGTGCAATTGGAGTGCGGCGAAGTAATCAGTTTAAATTAGGTTCTTGCATCGGCTCTCTTTGTGAGACAGTTTACTTTAGAACAAAAAGATACGGATTATGAATGAGGCGAATGAGCGTCGCGAATACAATAAAGACAATAGGATCGTTTAGCGATCGCGTCAAGGCGTAATCCCTCGGTTAGAACGTGTGTAGTGATAGAAGTGTCTTGGGAACCTGTGCGTAGGTTCGGTGACGAGCAGTGACAGTGGTCATAGCACTCAACTGGACAGCCACAGCGGGAGCAGCGTGGAAGCGGGCGGCAGCCCACCGCCACCGCAAAGACGGCACTCCGCTCTGCAAGGTACGTAATCAAAAAGGCGAGAGTGAAACGAGAGAACGGATTATGGCGAAGTGTGCTCGTGTGCTGTTCCTCTTGCCCGATCCGTAGACATACCGTAGTAGAGTAGTAGAGACATAGTAGTTTCTTTCGCGGTGTTCGATGCTATCGGACCGGAAATTGGCATCGAAAATCGAATGTTTCTCAGCGCGCTCATGACGAAAACTGGATACATTTTATTATATAAGATTTTTATAGTTGTTTACACACCTGTCCGTTTATATTTATATTAATTTACATTGGCTTTAATTTTTTGCATTATCTACTTTTATGTTGTCAGATGGTTACGTGTCAGTCGTTTTGTATTGAATAAAAGTACTGCTGATATTATTTAGAATCGAGACTAGTGCATTATTTATTTTGGTGTGTCTAGATTTTCATGCTATAGAAATATGAAAGTGATTTTCGTGTTTGATGCTGTAGCGTTGAGAATTAAACCGTCCGAGATGTCTAGTATCTATTCTTGAATATTCACGGTTACGATTTGAGTTTATAAATTATTTATACAATATATATATATATATAAAATTTTAGTTGTTGCTTTCTGTTAAATATTAGATATGAAGAGTTTTCGTTGATGAATTATTTTATTTATTATAATTACTTGCTATGTCATTGGCTAAATTTTATCGCTGAAAAACGTATGTCCCATGGCCACGTACCTTCAAGTGTTAAACGGATTACTGTAAAATGTAAATATCATACGAGCACATAAAGAATGAAATATTATTACTGAATCTTGCGTGCCGTATGTTATATCGATATTCGCGTCATCGAGTGCTGCATATATAGCATAATAACTGTGCTTTTAATCGCTTTTTAAAGTTCCGACGCTTCTAAGATTCGCTTTACAGCTTATTACTACTTGCTTGATCACGCAGGCGGTATTTCATGCGTTATTCGTCATAATAATCATGTGCTTTTGAAAATATTTATATCGCATAAAGATGATTCGTTCCGAGGATTTTTTTCGCGTTTTCAGTAGCGGCACAAGTTTGTAAATTTTGTAAAAAAAAAAAAATATGTCGTATGTGGCCTCTGTATGGTGCAGGGTCTGTTATAAGAGGCGGAGCACCTCCGTTTCCTCACGCGGTAGCAGTGTTACCTCCGCTTCCTGCCAATCAGAATCACAACCACAATCATCATCACCATCATCACCATCACCAACATTATCACGATCATCTTCTTCATCATCATCATCACCAACCCCCAACTCCTCAAGGTGAGTTCGCGACTGCCTGCCTGTTTCGTCTGACTGGCCTGCATTGATTCATTGATTTTGCTGTCTTTGCTGCTTCAAAGCAGAATACATTATTTTTGAGGGTGCAAACAGTATGGCTCATGCATGTGAAACATGTTGAAGTGTTGCGAATGGTAGAAGTAATCTTGATCTTCAACGTCTCTTTATATAGCTTGAGCTTTGTAAGCAACTTGAGATTGCCTTTCTCGAGAAAAATCTGTGTTTAGTCTCTGGTGCGTGACGTTGCCGTGTCTGTAAAACTATCAATTATCGAACGAATCTGTTGGTACGCACGCTAGCGATAAATGTAGCACTAACGTTCGTTTCTAGTATGGCCTACAAATGCAACGCGTTGCATCAAACTTGTTCCATTTGCGTATTTGCGTACACCGTAGTATTAGCGGAGATAATTGAGTGTTCTTTTCAGGATACTAATATAAAAGAGTATATCTGTGCTTTTTCTTCCCTCTTGGGTAGATGGTGTGGCGGGTAGCGATGAATGTCTTTTGCGGATTTCATTAAACTCGCGTATCGCGTATTTCTCGCGGATCTCGCGCTATAAGCGCGATTATTTGTTATCTTTTTCAAACTCGTATCTATATAGTATACTCTTCATCTTTTTCTAGTCTTAAGAATTAGAAAAAGATGAAGAGTAAGTTGAACCGAGATTAAAGTTAATCTACATTAGTAAGAAACGAGCATCAATGATTATTCGAATGACGTAACTTTGTTGTGTTACTTCTAACTAAAGGATGAAAAAGATAGAAAAATTTCAATCAATATGGCCGTATTGAATATTAATAGAAGAGATGGTAACAACGCAAATGAATATTGCGTTACAAAAGTGTAAATAAATGCATAGAGAGTGAAGTAATTGTAAAAACGAGAACTTTTTATTTTGCTCTATTTTTTTGAATATAATTTATTTTGCAAGATAATACATTTAATATTTAACGTTATAGTTTTATATAATATATTTCGGCTCTTGATAATACCTTCTCTGTTAATTGAAATGAGTATATAAGCGGGAATAAATTAACTTACTTCTCTTAACATTCTCGCTCGTTTACAAACGTCTACGTTCGCGATGGCAGGTGAATTACTTTATCAACGAGATGGAGGATGTTGAGAAGGTGAGGAAAGGTGGCGCGGAACGAAGAGAAAGAGAGATCGAGAGAGTCGAGGGTTTTCAGGTACTACGGGATTAGGAGTAAACATGGGCCTAGGGATGCCAGCTCCGCTGCCACCGCCTGGAGCGGGGACGACGACCGTAATGACGACGATGGGTGCCATGGCGGGTAACATGACGTCGTCGATACGATCCGGCATGAGTAACGCACCGCAATGCCGTCAACCACCGGCGTACAAAGTTGCGCAGCAGATGGCGAGATTGCACAGACTCGGTCGTGCTAACAGCCACGAGGGGGTCACCTATCGAGGCACCGATCACGAAGATGGTACTACATCTAGCAAAATCGTTGTACCGTTTACACACGGTTCATACTCACCCTCATACACACATATATTCGGTTTACGCTCGTTGAGGCTTCTTACGTTCTCGTTGTCAACGTTCACGCACGAGGAGTGCTGATTTGTTGGTGAAAGCACTTTGTCAGCTCACTACTGTCAGAATAGCTTTCGTTAAAAAACTGTACTCTCACACGACTATTAATTTGCAACATTTTTATTACTTTTTCCTGTGTGATATTTTATTTTATCACACACACACACACACACACAAAACGTGCGTGCATTGAAAATGATTATATTATTTTGATATTACATATTTCCAATTTTTCTATATATACATATTTAAACAGATATGTATGTATAATTATATTTTTAGGACTATGATCTTTCATTTTGATATGTAATGCTAATTTAAAAATATTTGCAAGCCACTTCTTCTGAAATAATCTTCTATATTTTTAAGAAGACGCGTAAATACATGTGACGTACTTAATATATTGAAACGAAATCTTGAGCATAACAACAAATACATTTTTAAACACAATATTGAACGTAATTATAAATACAATGACAGTTAGCATTAATTAACGGATATTATGTGGTTATTAGTGCACAATGTAAATAAATACTATATTTAATATTTGTAAAATTAGCGAAATATCTATATAATATGTTTGTAAAATTTGTATTTAATCAGTGTGATCGTCATGTAGCACTCATTAAGCATAGTCACATAATTTTATGATGTATAATCATGTTTGTTTGCATTATGTCAATATTTATGTTAATGATCATTGCATAATACACAAGCTTGTCTATCATCATTGAATTTTGCATTGAAACGTTACGATATATTAAATTTTGTTTATCTTTTGCGTGATGCCTAGGCATGATTTGCTGCTTGTCCCTGTCGCACGTTTTATCCTTTGTTCATTTTCGTTTGCATCAACTATTTATTTTTTTCGAATTGATCTATTTTTTTTTTAAATAACGAGATTCAGAATTTGAGAAAGAAATGCAATATCTTATATTTATAGGCATCGCCTTAGATGAGAGACTCTAACGCATAAAGATATGAAAAAAAAAAATAAATTGTTCATATATGAGATGCGATAATAAAGTTTTGAGAATAATTTTGTTTTCACTAAAGTTCGATTTACAATATTTTAAATCATTATTTTCCACCGTTGTGTGAACTTGAATCTTCCCCTATCTGCATACGTAAATTAAACATCAATCATTTTAGTCATTGTACAAGTTCGTATAAAGACATATTTGTAACCCGTGTTACGAGAAAAATGGAATGAAATTTAAAACAAATCTAGAACATCACACATTTCCAAAATGAGAGAATATATAATATTTTAAAGATGTCTCCTTAAGACATCTTATGTCCCGATTGAACATGGTATTGTCTGGAAAAATCTATAATAAAATTTTTAGGGAAAAAAGTAAACTTCGATCAACTTTTCATAAATATTCGTTTACGGTTTGTTACTTTTCGCCAAAAATATTATCAGTTTAAAATTTGATTTTTTGGCCCTAAAGTTTATTCCACTTTTTATTAATACTGAATACAAAAAAAATTTTACAAAAATTAACTTGTACAATAACTAAAACGATTGATAATTTTTACCCTTTGCATGCAGATCGAGAGGGTCTAGATTGCGGGAAGTATCGGCTTACAGTCTTGTCACTTTGATGGAAACAAAATTATTCTAGAAATTCATCGTTACATCTTGTAACATACATTGCTTTGTGTGTTACACACACACACACACACACACACACACACACACACACACACACACACACACACAAAATATAATATTGCGTTATGCAGCATGGAATTTCTAGCAACAGCTTATATTTTTTTAGCAGAAATCTTGGCATTGTGAATCACTATAACATTGCATTGAAATATTTTTATGATATAATTTTTTATTCCGATTAGAACCGACATTATTAAATCAAGCAGCATTACACGCGTTAAATTCTATTGTTACAAATTAGAGTCTCTCTCGTCTACTTTGATCATATTTGGCACTTTAATATGTCATTTACTGAAACACGTTTTGAAATGTTGCAGATGACGAGGACGCTCAAGTGTCGGCGGTTTAAATGATCCACGAGTTTCGCCGAGTCTCAATTATCGTTTAGTTAATTTTGTCATACTGTTTCTTTTGCACGGCCAAAAGAGAAATCGTTGCCGGATGATGCCATGCGCGAACTATCAAGCGAAAAAAGAATGCAAGAAAGATCGATAACGCTTACGAACTTTCTTCCTTATAACGGCGAATGTCGTTTTGCATTTGTAGCATCCTAATTCGATGGTTTTTGGTCCTTAACATGTCATGACATTCTCTTGAGGCGTGGGCCAATTTTTCATGTCGATGAAACCTACTTAGACTTTACTACGAGAAAAGGCGTTTATTCTTATTTAAACAGAACGCTTGTCTTCCAAGGGTCACCGCGACGAACCTGAAGGAATCACCGAGAATCTCAAGCGTTAAAATATTTGTACAACGTATCGTGGAAAGCGACAAATAACTGGCAAATGTCGGTAAGCAAGAGAGAAAAAAGACGGTAGGAGAATACTTTTCTTTTATTAGACTGAAGAAACGTTTCTCAAGTAAGCGCTCGTGGGCTTTCACGAGGTAGCGAGAAGCGAATTAGATGAGAGAAGGAGAGAAAATTATCGTAATATTCTATATAAATGTGTAATAAAACCAAGTCCAAAGATGTTATATATATATATTGCGTGTCGCCAGAGAAAGTATGACGGCGTGTCCTGTAATATATACTTAGTAGGCTAATATTTAGTGTCCCATAATAGCATAAGTTGGTGTAAATAGCGTAGTATTATAGTAATTAGGGAAGAGAAGCAGAGAAATTACGAGAAATGAGACAAAGATTCATTATTTAGAATAGTGCGGTTAGCTTTTGTGTTAAACACAAAAAAACAATAGTTTCATCAACACACTTTATATATTTAATAATTAAAAAGATTCGTCTTTTTATCAGTAAAAAAAAAATGGAAATGTCTCATAATCGTTTTAGATTTCGTTTACGTTAATCGAAACGGTTTATTCCATTTTAAGCGCCTTCCTTTTAAAAAATTTCTATTGCCAATCTGACTCTGGTACAGACAATTCAAATTTTATAAGGAAAGTTGATGTACTTTTACGCTTTCGCGAATTTTAATAACGACGTAATCAAGTACAAAAGAAAAAGAATTTCTCGAAGTCTACGATCGAGGTAATTATTTTTCACGTAATCTTTTTAAGCGTATTCGTTTACACGTCACGAAATTATATACTTTGCTCCATTTATTTTTATAGAATGCATAACTAATTTTAACTTGTAAATGAATTATTATTTTTCTAATCTTTTTTTATTTTTCAACCTTTAATTCGATACTAATTTACATCGATATTATCATTGGATTTATATTCTTCGTTATTTTATAAATAATTGGGATTATTTGTTCCAAGTGTGTTAATCTGCAACATATGATAGAAACTTGTTCAAATCGTATCTCGTAGAATTCGAGAATAAAGACAAAAATAAGAAATAACATTTTTTCGCTACTTTACATGTCGGTACGAGAGAAGCGGTTGGCTTTATTACAGTAGATTTAGCCATGTATATTATATATACACAGATACAAATGTGTGTACGTACACATGCACGCGCATGCACACAAAACACACACACACACACACACACACACACACACACACACACGCATGCACACACGCTCTTGTCTGCTTATATGAGACTTGAGTATTATAAAAATTTTTAAGTATTATAAAAAAACTGTAATGCCTGCACGATATGTATCGACGCGTTAGCAAAGAGGGCCTAATTATCCAGGCACCGTTTTTGCGATTGCCAAATATACGGAAATCGAAAAAACGCGCGAAAGAATAAGGGAGAATGCGAAAGAATGAATGTGTATGTGAGAAAGAAAGACAAAAAGAAAGAGTATTGAGAGTCAACACAGTGCTTTTTTCTTATCTCTATCATTAATTACATTCCAAACTTCGTTTTGCCTTTCTCTTAATCATCTCAAAAAAACAAAAGGAAGAAAAAAAACCACATAAAATCCTCGTTTAATGAATCGCTGTTTTTACATTTATCATTACTTATTAATATAAGTTTATTTTATCTTTTAATTTTGTTTTCTCTCTTTTATTAAACGATCAATTTCGAAAAACTCAAAGACTGTGTTACTCTTCGTAGTTGTCCAGTGATCCCGAAGGATCGAGAGGAAATATATGATCACCTCGATCTTTTGGGACAGGAATTCTACATACACACACAGGTGAACACACACACACACACGCGCGCACACACACACACACACACACACACACTTCATATTCATATATTATATCTCTTTGTACATATCCTAATGACTTTTAAATATTAATATCCAACGTTCTCGAAAAAAAATTTTAAGCGTATTTACTGATAATTAAGGTTCTTCGTCATGCAGCGTCAAAAACTAAATCATTTTCTGATGCGACAAATCTATTTTTATCTTTGTTCTTTCTTCATTATCTTTTGCATTTTAGGCGTACCAGGTTCTGTGTCATTCCACGTGCATTTATAACTTTCGAGAAAAATTAATGAATTTTTATTTGGGAATTCTGAATATCGAAAATACTATTTTGCTTATTATAAATGAGATACATGTTTCTAACAATTTTGTTTTTAATGTAAGAAATGTTTGTAAAAAACAGGAACTTTTATATAAGAGTACATAAAATGTAAATATGCTATTTACGATATCAGTTGGAACGCAGAATTCTCAGTGAAAATTTCACTTTCATGTTCCAGTAAAAATCATGTAAACCTTGTGATAGCATTATAAATTTAGTCTCGGATTAAAAAAGCCTGGACGCTTTATAGTTAATTCTTGCTCTTTTTGTTTTAGTGATTTTTGATAAGAAACAATATAATGCGAACACGCGAGAATGTTTACTGTTTCGGGAAATGGAAGTTAAGACGGGCCGCATTTTCTTCCGCTCACACCGTTTCTTTCTTTATTTTATTTATATACCATGCCTCGTTCTGTTGTTTTAATTATTTATAACCCCGAGATATATTCGTCTGTATAACGCGGACAGCAAGCAACAGAAAATCTTTTGTATTTAATTTGTTTAATAAAACTTGAATCATAGTACAATGTTTCCCGTCTTTTCAGTTTCGTTCGTTCATTGTGTGATCCTATCCTGCACAAGATCCATTTCTCACGCTTATTTATTATAACAATTTACAATAGTACAAAGATTAACACTGGCAAAATTCTTCAAGGTATACACGTATACACATTTCTATTTCGTGAAATATAACAAAAGAAGAAGTACAGAGAAGAGAGAATTTATATTTTAAATATAAGTTATTCCATGTCGATATATATATGCAGAGTGATAAAATAATACGTGCTAAAAAAGGTGCTACATAAAGAAGATTATTGTGTCTTTAGCAAGCGCACTAATCTACCTTCTTAAAGCTTCTTCATTCTTTCAAGCATTCTTTAAATACCGTATGTTTTACTGGAATATTTGGTAGAAAGGCGAAGGGCTGTAGAAGGGCGAAGCGCTTTTCGAATTACAAAGGACCACAATTCGTTAATTTCTCTATAGCCGTGGGAATATGTTTCTTACAATTAGAATTCTCGCGCGTTCGAAGAGTAGAGTGGCAAGTATATCGCGACGAACATTGATTGCAATCGATACCGTGTATAGCGGGTCGTCCGTTGGAACGAAATTGATAGGTGATACTACTACTATTTTGTACGACGATGTTTTATATAATATCTATCTACCGTACGTGTAGAAAGGTGGAGAGAAAAGTCTACCGATCACTATATAAGTGGCAAAAAAATATTATATCGAATGCATATTTAAGATTACCATTTGTAGACTTACGCGCGCATAGGTGTTATAATCCCATTAATGTAAATCCCTTTCAGCAGAAAACAATATATGGATAATTAAAGGATTGGTAAGGAATCGGCGGGGAATTTATTTACCATCTCTTTACGTTAAGGCGCATGTGTGAATATTTTTCATTGGGGAAAAAAAAATTTTAAAGTTTAAAATTATATGATGGTATTATTTTGCGTTCCCGAAAATATCGTGACTTGAAATGTAAGAGATGCATGCCGCCTTACGTTCGTGCGGCTACCACATGCCAGCGGTTGACGAGCACCTGTTGCTTTAGACAGGAACCAACTGACAGACGGGGGTTGGTTGACTCACTACCCGTTAAAATTGCGACTTGAGTGAGCAGCGACATTGCCTGTGAACATTTCTTTTTTCCAAAATGTATTTTGTATTTTACATAATTAATAGACATCTCTTATTTAAAATTAAATTCTTGGATCGGATAGTTTAACGTTTCATTTAGTTTATGAGTTTAGCTTATTTAATTAAAAGAACTCAACGCACATACGTTGTATGATGCATAATTTACAAAAATAAAAAAAAAAGTCTTGTGAAATATATGAAAATTTAAAAAATATATCTATATTACGTATCATTTATATATATATCGTATAATGGTACAATTTTTTTGCAACTATGCTTGCATTTTATTATAGCAAACAATCTCACGATTTATATAATCTGCAACTTACATATTTTGCGCTCAATGAACAAAGTTAATTATTGAAAATATGAAAAGGTAAAAATAAGCACGCTTTATCCGAAGGACGTTTGGGAACGTCCTTACAGCATGTAGGACATGACGTCTCCCTTACTCCCTTGGAGGTCTGGGTATATACGGGAGGTGACCGAGTTTTACAGATTTCCATAAAAGTGAGATGGCAGAATTCCACGTGCCCCACGTGTAAGAAGCTGAGATGGCAACGTTGATGGAAAACCGATAAAAACATGGGAGGGTGCTCTCGTCGAGCGAGGCCTTTCTCGCGATACAGTCCACCAGTCACCACCGAGATACCGATCTCGATCGGCGATATCGGGAATATCATAGATCCTCTTATCCCTTCCCCCGCGTATTTCGCAGCAGCACCTCTCCACCACCACCTCCACCTCCATGGTTTCGCCATTTCCCTCTCTCTGCGGCGAGCCGATGCACGATGCAGGGGAGAAAGAAACGCCGCCTTCCGACCGGCACGTAGTTGTTCGAAAACCGCTCTTACCTGCGCCGTGTGTGCGCTCCAGTGCGCTCGGTTTATCCGTATTCCGCGCGCGCCTGTAACTGCCCGTGACTGTCCGTGGTGTCCAAGTTGCTCCAAGTCATCCTGTATCCGGGATCCAACGGCGCGGCGGCCGCCACCGGTTCGGTTCGGTTCGGTTCGGTTCGGTTCGAACGAGCGTTCGTTTTCACGATTTTCGCAGGACATGCGCGCAGCCGGTGGTTGCGCGCGAAAGATCGGTGATCGATCGATCGGATGGATGATTCAATGCTATCGTGAGTGGTTTACGAGCGCGATCTGATTCTGTGGGATAAAATGTGTGAATGTGCCGCTAGTCCGAATGGTGCAAGTTCTGGACGTACCGTAAATAGCAGTGTGTACCAAAGAAAATTGCGCAAAGTTTGACTGTCAATTTAAAATGTCTACACTGGGCGCGTTCAGTTTTGCGCAGTTTGCCCATTCGAAATTGGCACGCGAGTGCTAACGAACGTTCAGCCGATGTCTTGGACGTGCACGCGATTCCGTTGCAGATTAGCGAGATACTCGTAACATCACGAAAGACGCGCATGCACGTTCATTACACTGCGCTGCACTTATTCTTCTTCGCGTAGACGCGCGCTTTATATGCCGGGAATTATTGAATGTTGCCGAGTGACGCGAGTGTGCCATAATCGAATCTCATCTCAGCAGATTCTACCTTCGGTACTGAATGTAATCTCGACTTAATCTCCTTGAATGATTCGACAGGACGAAGTAGCTCTTATCCGACCAGTCCTGGTATCTGGCTGGCCATTGCAACGTAATCTTCCGTCATTGAGACTCTTCGTCTTCATCCGGGGGATCATTTTCCTCGTTATTCAAGACGATCTTCTGTTATTGAAGAGGCTGCGGAGCGAATCACTTGGAAAAGAGAATAAACCTCGCAAATGTACGATACGGAAGGTCGCAGGATAATACCTCGTCTTGATCTCCAAGACGTATGATTTGACAAGAACAAGTCTCTCTTGTTATCGAACGAATGTACTTTTCATCTTTTTTGCTAGAAAGAGAGAGAGAAAGAGAGAGAGAGAGAGAAAGAGAGAGAGAGAAAGGGAGAACATCTCCAAATCTGCCGTGATTATTGTCTTCTACATTTAATCGTTTTGAACGAAAACCTCGAAACGAGGCGGAAGAGAGATCATTCCCAGCTTCCTTCGTTTGTATGTTGTGTACAGATGCCCGATCAGAACTTCGATTGAACGTGCTAATGCTTCATGTAGTAGACAGGTTTCACGAAGAATTATTGCAAGTTTTCACAAGTTAGACGAGCGCGTCGCGATTGCGAGAAAGTCTCGTTCGGAAAGCTTTCCGAAGTATCTTGTATCGCAAATAAAGAATCGTCCAGACTATCCCCTCGCCTCAATTTTCGCGAACAAATCGACAGAACAAAGTGGTACCAATTTCGTGTTCCTGTGCAACGCGATCAGACGTGATCACATAAATGATGTTCAAATAAATCG
>NW_017304450.1:702103-713412 GCF_001594115.1 Trachymyrmex septentrionalis | reverse complement strand
GTGGTACCAATTTCGTGTTCCTGTGCAACGCGATCAGACGTGATCACAAAATAAATCGAACACGCGCACGACCATTTCGATGCTTTCGGAGCTCTATCGTTAAAAATCTTCCAAGTTTTCGGAGAAGATTTATGAGACGTAAATTTTCGGATTTCATATAGATAGAATTCTAAACATTGTGCATTATCGTTGTATCTTAGTAATCGTCGAAGCGGGAATCTCATCGAAGGTCATCGTAAAGTGAAGCGGGGAGAAGAGAGAGAGAGAGAGAGAGAGAGAAAGAGACTAAGGCTCTCGCTCCCTCTCGCGTGTGAACTTTCGTCGATTGTCGGCCCGAGAGATCAGCTTCCGAGGTGATTCATCGAGGTCGCCGGTTGAGCAGGTCAGGGACGAGGAAGGTGGATCGGCTCGTACTTACTCATACTTACTCGGCTTCAGGTCGACGCACGTCGATGCTCGGCAACCTGGATTTCCGCACCATTTACCACGGAGAGAAGGCTTCGGGCACGATCGGATACGTCGTGCTATCGTCGTCGTCGTCGTCGTCGTCGTCGTCGTCGTCGTGATGATAATGTTTCGCATCGAGTGCGATAACGAGGTCGTTGTTGCGCTGTTGTCGCCTGCCGAGAATTCATCGTATTTACGAATTTGCTGCGAGTGCGTCGCCTATCAATCTTGACGCGTATTCTTCACAAGGTGTAGGGTCAGAATCGAGAATCGACCAGACTATTGTCCCGATTTCTGATTGATGAAAAGAGAGCAAAGTGCAGAGCGGAGATCCGTGAATCCGAGTACCTATATTTTCGTCGAGTGAGACACAAGATGTGCGAATGATCACGATCGCGTGATTGCGTCAGTAAAATTTGCAAATTGTCCATGCAAAAGAGGAGATAAATGAATTGTCACAATTGAGGAATCACGTAGAATATTTCGCTGACTTGAGACTCATATTCTAGCAGTTACGTAAGAACGAAGCATTTATTTGCATCTCTCAATCCTTTCTATCTGGAGGAAATGTATTTATGCGAGAGGTAATTATAAGATAATTAAAAGATCATTAAGATATAATATATCGATGCGTAATGTAATAAATAATAAAGGCGCCGATCGTAAACGAAGAAGCGGTTGGCTACCGAAGACATTTTTATTATCTATCGAACCGCTCGAACCGCGATAAAGTCGCGCACGCCGTGCGCGACTGACAGGTCATTGTCAATTACCTGCACGAGCACTTATTAAGGCGCTCGGAGGTTCGTTAAAACGGTATCCTGCCGATTAGACTCCATTCCACTCGGCGTGGAACACAACGTCTGAACACACCTACCTCCGTTCAGCGTCGTCTCCGCTTCTATACTTACTACCTACCTACCTACCTCTCTTTGTGGTGTGTCTCGAGATACTCTTTCCGTCACGCTCGTCGCCGAGTCAAAAGGACGACGGTATAAAAGAACGGATGAAATATCGAGCTAAGGAAATACCGAGGCGACACGCAAGACCGATGCGATACGCGTCCGTTGCCGTTCGTTCTTTCAGCGTTCTTTCAGCGGTGAATGGTGATCGCGCGCGTCTCCGAAGAGAGATCTCTTCCTTGAGAGAAGGAAACAAAACAGAGATACGTCGCCGCTGAACGCGAGCGAAAGGAGACTCACCTCGTCGAGGAAGATTTATCGTCTCGCGATTCGACGTCTCCGCCGAGAAGTCCGTCGCGTAGTCAGGTTAGTATATGAATTTTCATATGCTCCAACATACTATAGGTATATTCGTAGATTTTTCGAGACTCAACTATTTTTTCTTTATCATTTTATCTTCTAGTCGAACGATCGTACTATTTATTTGCGATTTATTAAGGCCGTCGACGTATTTAATTGTTAAAATACAAATTTCTGTCGCGTGTAATTGAAAAATTTTTTTTTTTAATATGTGTTCTCTCTTATCCGTGCCTGGAGTTTTCTCCGCCTCTTAGAATTTATTAGATTGCGCATTAGTTTTTACCGCACGTAATTATTACTAACTGCGAAATAGTGCGTTGTCGCGCAAACTCGTCGCGTCGAGCACTCGTCGAGTACTCGTTGAAAATACGAGACTATCCGTGAATTAAACGCGTCTCATTTAATACGCGCGTAATACGTGGTAATACGTAGTAATACGTTCGCGCGGTGAAAAGGAGCGGTGCATTGTATACCATTTGCAGTTGCAAGGTCTAGCTTGCGGAATCGCTGGCTGCTCCGGTGCAGCCGGTGCAGGCGGTGCAGCCAGGCGGGTAAACGTACTCCGCACTCCGCCGCACTCCGCACTCCGCCGCACTCCGCCGTACTCTGCACTCGGCACTCGGCACTCGGTACTCGCTGGCACTCGCACGTTACAAGCGTTACGGCCGAGGCGAGTACCACGAGTACTACGATCGCGCTGCAGACGTAGTGTAATGGCCCGTTCGTAAAACGCACCAACTTTCGTATTCGATCGTTATTTCCGCATCAGTCGGCCGGATAATCTCTGCGGATGGCGGCCACCATAAATATCCTACGACGCTCGGCTTAGGCCACGTAAATCACCAGACGCGCTATTTTCGCGCGACGAAAATTATGTCCGTCATGTCGCGGCCACTTTCTCTCCGAGACGAACCAACCGAGCGAATATCAATCGAGTTCGATGCACATACACTTTGAAGCTTTATCCATCTCTTCGTTGGTCCCTCATTGGTTTCACTTTTCTTCGGATTCGCCGTGCGGATTCCCATGTAAAACGCTCATGCCTATTTCATTCTGATTTGCAAGGAAAGATTGCGTAAATCGAGGACTATTAGAGTGGGCGAAATGTATTCCCGGTACATTGGAAAGCATAGAAAGTGCGATATTATCGGATCTGTCGGGCTGAATGTTCTCTCGACCTAAACGCGCCATGTAACGAGTATAACAACGCGACTCATTGCGACGTGATGTCTTTGCAAAAGATTTTCGCGACTTTAACTGAATTCGCAATATGACTGTTAATCACGGTATGATTATGCTATCCGATAATCATACTGGGGAAAGTACCGGTGAACGAGTACAATAAACGGGACGACAATTATCGATTCAGCGCTGAATTACTCACCGCTGAATCGTTTATAGCCGTATACATCAATAATGCGGATCACCAGTACCATGAATGTGATTACATAAAAAGTAATTAATATCCGTTACGCGGATATCTGACTCGGTTCAATCGGAGTTATCAACACCGGCTGATCTTGTTTATAGTTGTTATATTAGTCATTAGTACCGTATGTATTTATAATGCTATTTTCAATTGGATTGATATTCGCGTTACACCCGAAACAGTGATGATCTCATCATTAACAGCACTTTTTGTCTCGTTTACCGAAACGTTACTTTTCGTGCACAGTCGTTGCATAACGTTAATACATCGCGAGAAACGCGATGCTCAGAGCACGATATGTGAATTAATTATTACGTTCAAGCTTCATTATCATCGTGTACGTGCCAAGTTCATTATACTCGTGAAGATTCAGGACGGCGATTGAATCTGAAATTAAAATGACTTTGATATTACGCACGAGTTCGAGTAATAAATTATAAATCCATGAATAGTACAGCTTGAAATTCCGCGAACACCCGGTACATAAATAGACGTACTGAAGGAGTTTTAGCGATAAGATTGCGTTCGCGGCTCTTGAACTTGTTTGCATGCTGCGATTGAATCTTTACATCGAATCAGGAAACTGCGATATCAATACTGAAATAGAAATCTTGAGAGATTAATGAGGTTTTTCTTTCTTTGTTTTTTACTTTGATTATTACTTATTTAGTTATTTACGTAATTATAGTAATTTAAAGTATTTTAAAAATATTTTTTGGAATTTATGTGAGAGAGAAATCAATTTTTAGTTTCAATAATTCACTTTCATTATTCTCTCAGATTGGTTTACGTGTTGATTCACGTACACTTTATGTTTCCTAATCGTATCTAATTCTTATATTATTTTATTTTAGAAAACGTATTTAAAATCAATATATATACATACAATATATATATAAAATTTGGATTATTATGAACAATACAAAACAATATAAAATATAAATCGAAATTACATAATTAATTTATAAGGACCCGAATTGCAGGGTTGAAACGTATATTTTATTTGTTTTGTTACATTCACGAAAAATAAAGAATTTTTGTGCACCCGAATAGCTGATGTAGGCTCTGATGGGCTTTTTTCATTTTTCACTGATAGATTCTTTCGAGCCTCATTATATATATTTGTTTGATTATAATACAATTATGATGATAGATGTAAGATACGAAGTTTTGTCTCATATATGTGACATCCGATTATATTTAAACGAAATATCAAAATACTTTTGTAAAAAGAATGCTATTTCTTTTATCTTTCTTTTTACAATCACATTTATTATCTAATATTTATCTTCAATACGTACAAAGTTAATTTTAATGAATAAAAGCACATTGGAACATTCTTATTTGGACATTAAATGTTTTCTTTCTTGTTAAAAAGCAACACTTTAATACATCATTTTAATTATATGAGTATTATTTATTGGATTATCCGTGCAGAACAAGATCGAGTTTCTCTCGTGCCCGGTCGCGTCAGTGACGGGACACAATCACGTGCGTGAGATAAGCAATGACGGCGACGGCGACAGTATTAATTCGCACCACGAGTTACTTTATTTTACCAAACTTTTATAAGCTGAATCGTCCATTTCTGTCTTGATATTCACTCTTGAATTGTCGCGTTGAGAAATGCGCGCAGTTAGATGCAACCACCCGTTAGACGAACGGGACGACCCGGACGACTGTACTATAAACAGTGTAAACTATAAAGTAATGCCGCAGAAATTCTTCGCGGCACCTGTCGATCGTCCGCTCGTTTTCCCTTCGAGCGCACTTCTCTCTCGCTTAATAGTTTACTCTTCCTCTCGTCTTTGCTCCTTGTTCTTCGTATCGTATTCGCTTTTATCCTCCCGTATGTTGTCTGTTACCTTAACGGTGCGCTTTTGTCAGCTCCGTTCTTTACCTTCTCTTCCTGCCTTCTTGTTCTTCTTTTTGTTCACCCTCTTCTTTACACCTCACGACACATACCTTTTTGTTTCTCATTCTTTTCTTTCGTCAATTCAGTCACGACTCTTATCTTCGTGATTTCATACATTTATTCTTCTGACACGTACGTTTATACTGCTGAAACTTTTTCAGTCTTTATTTATTGGTTTATGCGGTGCTCTTAACTCTTTCTGCTCGTGTCCTTTGCACGCTCGTGCTTACGTTTCTTCTTTTCTTCTTTCCGTTACTCGTAATGTTCCTCACTTTAACATGATTTAATTTCTTTCACTCTTTTTCTTCTCTCTTACGTGCACTTTCTAATCTTTTTCTGCCTGCAATATACTATCACCACTGTGATTTCCGCAACTATGCGTTAACGCCGCTTCAAACTATCGCTATCTTTACGTCCATTTTAATATGAGTTGGTCATTATTGAGCGATAACGAAATATTGGGTGATTACGAACTCGCAAATCGTTTATTACGTATCTATTACTCTCTACTCGCAATCACGTATATAACATATTTGGCGATATACTTGTCTCTAATAACAGAATTATTGTTTTCATTGAGGCAATTATAATAGATCTTGCAATAGATCACGTACGAGTATATGATAGTTTGTTAAACTTTAAAGCTTTGTTATTTTTGGCGATTGTATTGAATGAGAAAAATACCAAGGACTTTTATGATTCAATAAGTTCAAAGTCAACGAAAACAAAAGCGTCGGCGAAGCAGAATACAAATGACGTTGCAAAGATAAATAACAAATGAGAAATGATCTTGTGAACAGAATTTTACAATTTGGTTTTTCGATCGAATATTGCTCGGATGTTTGATTGTTTGGATAGCGAATAAATTTGATGCTCCAATTTCTGATAAATTTTTTTCAATTATTCGGATAGGATAAAAGTGTTGAAAGAAAACAGAAATGTGTTAAAAGTTCGTAATTTTATGTTCAAGAGTACTGGTTCAGCATAAAATTGTTCTTTTGCTGGTTTTGTTTTAAATCGGAGTCATTTGACTGATTTTTTTACTAATGTATAGAGTCTTTAACATTGAAATGCTGAACACGCCATCTTCTCAGTTCGCTATAAATCATAAGAATATTTCTGGAGGAACGATCCTGTTAGTGGCAGGTCTAGTCGAATTTGAATTATATCATTAGGGCCTTAACAGCAAGAAGTCTTTTGACTTAAGCCTTATGTCTTTAATAATGCACAAGAACTATTTCATGACTTGTGTCTCAAAGGTGTATAAATACCAGTGCCTTTAAAACATAAGTGATAAGACATTCTTGTGCATTACTAAAGACATAATACTTAAGTCATGAGACACTGTCTTAAAATTATAAATCAGCCTTTCTGCTACGGCCCTTAGAATCGTTCGTCTTACGCTATTCTCAATAGGAAAACGAATGGAGAGAGAGAGAGATGATTCCCTTATTCGTGGACCAGCAAGCCTTTTCATTTTTAGTCGACGGATTGTGCACGAGACGATTACGCAACAGGTGTTGGAAATTATATTGCGCGTTGTTGTCGATTACGTAGGTGCGTGGGTTTGTTGGTAATGACGGTAATATTACGGGGATTAATAGCGAACATATACGTATATTGGAAGCTAATACGTACATCTGTCGTGGTGAATTGTGACATCAGAAGTGGTGAAATCCTCGCGAAAATCATTCTTGTACACCTTTCATCTACATATAAATAATACTTTGTCCCTGAAACCGGTTTATCCCTATAAAATAAGTTTAACATCAGATATTTTATAGTTATATTTTATTCAGTTAATTTGATATACTTATTATTACGTGCATTGTCGATTATATCTTTTAAAAATTTGCCAAGCAATTCTCCTAGCAGCTGCAATTATTTTCAATTTTTTTCCCGATTTTCGCTCATATATTTATACCTTATTGGAGCAAGTCAAATTTATTTCTTCGTATCAAAATTTCTATTGTAGTTATTATTTTACATCTTTTCTATTTATGGTTTTCTACCACCAAGTGGTAGAATAATAAAATTTAATGGAAATGAAATAAAAATAACATCTAATATTTATTATATTTTTCTAAAGAAAAAAGAAGTAGAATAATTTCATGATTATAGCTTTTAGCGCAATTGCGCTATAGAGTATGTAAAAAGAAAACTTTTTAAAAAATAATACTGTGAGAAAAAAATATATTATATATATTTGGTCGCTTCATATCTTGTTTCAAGTCTATCCATTGTCGGTAATATTGTGCTATCGTTGACGGCCGATGGCAACAAAATTCCTTGTCCTTTTAAAAATAACTAATTTAACTTTCTTATATATTTTGAATAAATAAACATTGTTTATAACATTATATTACATTGTGATGATCCAAACATATTCTAAAAATGATATCTCTTAATAAAAACGGTTCCATATGCAGCTAGATATAGCTTTTTTCAATAAAGCTTCAGATCGAAACTAGGCCCTACTCAGTCGATAATTGTTACAATAATATTAGAAATTATTTTCATTATTTAAATGTCCATTATTCTATCACTTGGTAATAAATAGGTATACATTGATAAAATAAGACGAATTTTAATTGATATTTCTTTAAGAAACTACTATTTATTATATATAGTAGTATAAGAGTAATTATAATAACATCTTAAAATTTAATTAAAAGAAAAGTGCTATTATTTTTCAGAGTGCAATTAAATAATAAAAATGTATTATATGTTATAGTCATATATGTATTCTCTCATAAAAATGTTACCTTTAAAAATATAAATTCGAGATATGATCACCAAGATATTTAGCACTATAATATAATGTAGAAACGTAATAAATAACAGCTTTTTTAATATCTTTTCTTAGTTGGAGGAAACTATTTTAAATTTATCGAAAAATTTGTTCATAATTCTTAGATAATTCTCTAATTTTTCTTGAATCATAGTTCTGTACGTTTACATGGCGATTTATCTTACAATTCGTAACCGCGTTGCTTTACAGTTTACACAGTCATACGAAGCGCGTGATTCTCTCGCGGATGACAATCGTCTCTCGGAGGAAACCGCCGTTTTATGACAGTCATTCGAGCTTGTATTCTACTGTCCGCTGATGACAATTTATCGTCGATGTTTGTCCCCGCTTTTATGACTCCTCCGTTTCCTACGAGCGTTCTTTCACTCTCATTCCAGATATATCATCCTGTATTGATTATACCAGTAGTAGTCTAAGCAACGTGTTGGTATCGATCGACGATATAGGTGTGGGCGAAACGCGCACGTTCCAGTTTTCTCGACCCGAATTGCTTGTTTTTTTTATGTCTGTTTAAATTTCACAATGAATTTTGCGGTCTTATACTGTTGCCGTGACTGCAATCGATAGTCCAAAAAAAAAGTCATATTTCTCCATCATTAGGATATAATATCGGAAATTTAAAAGGATCACAAGGTTGTCGTGCTAGACATTTAATTTTCTGATCGACATTAGTTATACCTTTTAATAGTATTTCGATTTTTTTTTAAAATTATAATTTGAGTATATATGCTATATGTTTATATTAAATCAGCATAAAAAAATAACTCAAAATACAAAATATTAAAATTTGATAATTATTTATTTATTTAAAACCATTGAATAAATATTTACATTGTAAACGGCTTCTGTTTATATTACTTTATTACAAAATTATGCATTATAAAAGAATATTGCGATTCTTGAAATTTTACTTTTATGAGCTTAATTTATAAGATATATATATATATATATGTTAACAGTTTTAAAATTTTATAATACACCATACAATTAGATTATACATAGTTTTTACTCGTTACACAATTTTTTTGTAAATCCGAATTTTTCCATGGTAAGATTTTTTTCTCGAAAGTATGTGCGTCTAATTAACTTCCCGCAAGAATCACGGAACACTGGCAGGCAAGAGTGCTTCTTCCGAAATTCAACTCATACCCAGCCGCCATACGCCGTGCCGATAGAGGGGCGGTATCGGTCGGAGCCTAATGACGACGGCGACGACGACGGCGACGACGGTGACGGCGACGGGCGCAACCCTTCCTAGCGTTCGCGCCTGTTCGCGCTGTAAGCTGTAAGCCGTAAGGCCGTAAGGGTGGGAGTTGAAGGGGAGACGCTCGAAAAAGGGAGCGCAGTCGCGCGCGGCGAACGAGCACCCCCGTATACGGCGCGTTAGCCGCCCCGTTGTCAGTTTCGGCCGGTCGACGGCGGCTGAAAGTCGCGGTCACAGATGGACGAGAGAAAGCACGAGGGAGCATCGAGACCTGGGTCAGACGGACGAAGAGGAACTCGTGAACTCCTCCCGGAGGACGGAATAATCGACGAGGAGAAGCGCGAGAAGGGAGAAGAGGAAAGCGCGATCACAGAAAAAGGCTGTTTGTCAGTGTCGTACGTTGTTTCCGTGGAATCGGACGGAGCCGAGAACGGAACTTACGGAACACCGTGAGATTGGTGTTCCTAGCGTCATCGGGCCGGACAAGAAGCGGCGCGGCGGGAGCGGCGGGAGCGGCGGGAGCGGCGGGAGGGCAAAAGCGAAACCAGACGCATTTTTTCGTTCTTCACTCGTCTCGTCGTTCTCACTCACAATCAGTACGCGCGCCGCGCTCGATCCGTGCGTTGTTGTATCCACGTTCTCGGAGGTATAGGTGCAGGTTGTCAGTGCAGTAATCCCCGCGTAAGATGGATGAATCGAGAGGAATTTAGAGACCGTTTAGAGTCTGTGAAATTAAATCTCTAACATGTTCTCTTGTGGAAAATTCTCTTACTTCAAATGATTTTACGCTTTCAAGTTAAACAGTGCGCAATTAAATATAATAAAAATACTAAAATAGTAAAATAGTATTCTTATTACACTTGCACACCGTTTACTAACTTATTGTTCGAATTTCGAGAGCTCTTTTACTGTATTCGCTACATTTATATGAATGGAATTTTTATCGATTCCTTTTCAGTTTATCTATCTTTTCGCAGGATTGAAACTCGACAATTGGCGATTGAGTCAGCATAAATTCTCACATTTTATCGGTCGCAATTAATCCGTGACTATTCATGTGCACCGCTTTTATCACGTAAAGAACAAACGTCGATAAAGTTATCGCATCGCGTTTACCTCGAAGAACAAAAGTTTCTTTCTATAAAGTTTCCGCTGTCTAATACTGGCAGCGTTGGCAAAGTTAATCTTGCATTATGAAAAATTACATTACATAACAATATATTTTATAAAACAAACGAAATGACTATTTTGCGACACGTGTGGGAAATATACATTCTTTTTCTAGACTACATGTGTGAGAGGGGAAACAAATTTACGGCGATAAGCGGATAACCGCCGTGATATTTATTAAATGTAGGTATATTTTAAAAATACGTATTATAGATATGCATTTTTCTAAATTTGAAAAATGATATGTTATCTGCTAATATTTTCAATCATAGTTTTCCTTTATTAAGCGGAGATAAAATAAGTAGGTAATAGCCCAACGGCGAAAGAATAATTTACGTGAAAGAAACGTGGTGGAAAATGAATCAATACGTATTACATGTCATAGAATAAATTTGTCGGACGCATTTGTTCGCTGTCTCTAATGGGTCTCGAGGAAATTCTTCTGGAAAAGGATTCTCTCGGAGGTTTTTCCGTCAGACGGCTGAGCAGTGCATCCGGTGAATTTGACATATGAAACTTTAGCCGGCGAAGCGGCACGAGCGAGCGAGCACGAGAGAGGGGTGGCTTAGACACGTGTGATACGTAGACACGTGGTGGACGGACGTTGAGAGTTGTAACGTCA
The DNA here is from genome assembly GCF_001594115.1 of Trachymyrmex septentrionalis. NCBI lineage: Eukaryota > Metazoa > Arthropoda > Insecta > Hymenoptera > Formicidae > Trachymyrmex > Trachymyrmex septentrionalis. The sequence continues at coordinate 702,551 of NW_017304450.1, read as the reverse complement.
TTCGAAGTACGCGTCGCTTCGTGGACGTATATCGTATATTCTTATCTCTGACGCTCGGCTTTGTCAGAGGCTTAGCAAATCGCGTTCGATTGCACGAAGCGGACGGTCTCGCGCATGGAATTTAGATTCGACCGCCTCGATGTGATTATTATTCTCCTTTTGCGTGAGTAGTTCCTGAATGTTATATCTATCTGTAGAGATTTGCGCCCTCCCCTATTTGCATAATTCATTTTTGCTCGAAATCGGCAGCAGTTTATTTTTCATTTATTTTTCATCGTGTATTTCCATCAGTTTCACCTCGTTTTTTTAACATCAACTTTTTCGTACGTCCTTATTTCTTCGAATTTCTAGTTAAAGATTAAAAACTAGTATATTACAGTAATAATGTATTACAGTTGAAATTTTTAATCTGTAAATATGCGAAACTTTTTATCTCAATGTTAATAAT
>NW_017304450.1:670761-702003 GCF_001594115.1 Trachymyrmex septentrionalis | reverse complement strand
GTTTTTTTTTTTTTTTTTTTTTTTTTTTTTTTTTCATATTGATACGTATAACACGGAAAATAAATCTCTTCGAACTTATACCAGTTTCTCTCTTATCTCTGATTTCTGCTTTTAAGTAACAAGTTGACAACGTGCAAGATATGTAGCATATCACTGCCACTGGAAACGAAATGGAAAGTTTCCTCTGCGAAAAACCAGTTTCTGCGGAATGAGTAATGGATAATAAGGTAATAAGATCCCTCTTACACCACCAGGTGTTTTGGTTTGACGTCATAGTGTGAGAAAAAGAGTTTGTCGACTCGGAAACTCGCGTGTAACAATTTCGATTGATATAGTTGCGTTTTGGAATATCGCCCGCCTAGATGCTACATGTATTTATTGTCCAGGAAAAAGAACGGATATTCCGTGTAATTGTACATAGTATGTATTAGCCACGGTTCGGAAATGGCCTTGCTGACATTGTTGTAGCGATCGAATTGTATCAGTTTAATAGTTACGTAATCAGCTTTTACGTTGCGGCATCGCTAAATATACAAGCGCTGTTACGTTCGCGATACTTCATTTTGTTCGAATGACTTTTGTCACCGTTAATTCATTTCAGCAATCGGGAATAATCTATTGCATGCTTGTCATATATTTATAAGCCAATAAACGCAGTCATTGCATATAATTAAAAAAAAAAAAAAAATGATAAGTACTCGTAAAATATTTTCTTTTAACTTGCGATAAATGAATATTATAATGTCAAGACTTCATATGTAATACTTCAATTTTGGCTTGGCAAAATTGTAGTAGTATTTGTTATATCCTAAATAAAAAGTCTATTGTTTATACAACGTCAAGGCTTTTCTCGCACGTTTCGCGAATTTATAACGTTACGTCGATCATGCTAAAAATCGTCGCAAGACCTTGTCCGTTCTTTCTCCTCTTCTCTCGCTTTGTATTCATTTCCTTCGTTCAGCACGTATTGCTTCATCGAAACGCTGTTGTATTAAAGTAGGCCGCCCTTCCCGCAATGATCGTGCCGTTTTTATAAATAATCGGATGACTTCTTAGTAATCTTAAAATATCATGTGTCGTACGTATATAAAATAACGTTACTTTATAAGATCGTTGTAAGATATTGAAGCAATGACAATTGATTTGCGAGATAAATCAATATCACTACGAAGGTTCTGGCGGGTCTTGGCACTGGAAGAATTCACAGATGTGCAGTGTGTAATCGTGGATCATCCAATGCCATCACTTGCTGGATACCGGATCGTCGAAGGATCATCGCCCTTCAAGAGCGCGTCGGATTTCCGACTCTTGCCTCTTCTTCTAGGATTTAGCGAGATATATCTATTGATTAATGTTGTTAGAGATCCCGTCTGGAAGTCCACTGGAAATCTGTGACGAAGGATGTAATTTGCTTTCCCAAGTGGATCATATGATTTGAGAACGGTTAACATTATGGAGATCGTTGCCGCGGCAACATGAACAATCGTCTCTTTCGATTTCGCGAATGGAATCATTCCTCAAGATTCGTACCTCGGTCATCGTGCGAGTCCCGCGGTAAGCGAAGCGACCAACGATCTATAATGGATATCACCATCGGACGCCATGGGTCATTAGTTAGAATCTCTCGAGCGTGTCCTACGCATGCCCAGTGAAAGTGGATGCACTCCGTTGGAGTCGTTGCTATTGCAGCTGCTTCCGTTGCCGTAGTTATTATTCCCGCTGCCGATGCGCCCGATTAAGAACGAATGATACTACGAACGCTAATTCCTTTCCCATGAGACAGTCGGTGACGACCCGACGACCAATAAATTGCTCGGGAATGGCGAAGCGCTTTCCCGAAGAAATGGATTATTGACGATTCGTATTAAACCACTCCGGTGGTCCGACATTACTATGCCAATTACCGTTGTTCCTATTCTCGAAACCTGAAATCGCTCGAATCAATTTCTCGAGTACGAAAATATTTCCAGCCATCTACCTGGACTCATTGATTTTCAAAGAACCGTAGCCAACTGCGTGGAACGTCAGGAATTAGTTTACATATACAGCTTTGAGTCCAAGCTATCATGTCGTGAGCTGTATTAAGATATTCTACGTGCGTGATTGTATCGATTATATAGCGTTACGGCTCGTAGAATGATATAAAGCGACGATAGCAAAAAATTATTGGTTTTTGCAACCAAAGCGCATATATCTATAGATAAGATCGAACGTATTGTATTATCCTCTCTGAATTGCTGAAATAAAGTAACAAGATAAAATAATAAAATCTACTTTTATATATACGCAATATACCTTTGTGTGTTCTTGAATTTACTAATTGTAAGTAACTTTTTATTTATCGGAAAGGCGGGATTTTTTTTTATTTATATTTCATGCACATTATCTACACATGATAAAAATATTTTGGCAGGCGTAATTATTCAAATTTGTCACTTAAAAATATTTGATCGCATAAAGTAGATATTACATATAAAATTATATGTAAATTCAAATTTTATAATTCTTTACGCATTGGAGAGTAATCGTTACGAATTCACATAGTTATAGTTTAAGTCAAATCGAATTCTATACCAGAGAGAGTTGGTTCGATTTAACATTTAAGATTTGTCGAGCAGTTTATATCATTTGAATCTGTCATGCTCTATGACGTCATATAAAACTATGATTTCCCTTCGACTTTATTCAGTGAACTCCCCGTGTGTGGGATTACAGATATCCAGATTGAGGTATTGGATGTTGCCTATGTGAGAATAGAAACGCGTTCCGGGTGTGCGATTAAAGGAAAAAAAGGAGCGGTTGTTATGGCGCTACGCGTACAGTTTGCCCACATTTTCTCGTAGTCGTGCACCTGCCGCAGATAAGAGAAGCATATCGTGACAAGTATATAGTAAATGCGGGGTCCTTTTCGTGGTGAACACTGGACGCTTCTTTTTCGAAATCTTTTAACTTTGATTGCCCTCCGAGGACAAATCTACGAGAAGCAGGTATGAAAAATGATGTGCTGAGAGAAAACGAAGCAGATTTATGCGATATTTTTATATGTATTTTTACTACGAATTTCTGTTAGTAGCAAGAATTGGAGCATATTTATTCTCGACTTTTAGCAGCTTTTTATCGATCGGGCAAAAATTGCACACGTCATAGGTCATAGGTTCGCCTACGTAGTTTTTCAGGATTGCAAGAGGGAGGAAGTATATTTCCTGTGTGTGAAATCGCGGTGTAAAGTAGAAATTATGAGCGACAGCGAGAAAGCGTCTCTAATACTCTAAAGTCTAAAGTATGCGATAAGGATTGAAATTGTCGAGTGTTTAATTGATCGCGCGAATTTTCTACATTCGAACTATAATCAAACTGTTTTTCGCGAGCAATAAATGGCTCTTATTTCGCATGCATGCCTCTCTCGCGGGCTTCCCCAGCGGAAGGATGCAACGGTATCGTATTAGAAGCTTTCCCCTCCCCCCGCCCCCGCCCCCGTAGAAGGAATCCTCGATGACGATCGATTCGTCGCTTCCGAGTAGTGCAGGAGCGCGTGTGAGCGTCCCGTTAGCCAGGAAGATCGCGGAAACAACGTTCGATAGCGAGGTAGTTGGGTAACGCCGGTAGTTGCCGGATCGCCATGGTTTCATGGACGAAGCGACGCGGACGAGCCTCGCCGCGGTTCGGTGCGGGGCCGGAGCGTTCGCGTTGCGAAGAAACCCGGCGCTAATGCCACGTTAAGGCCGAATTACAGGGCACGCGGGTGGAATGCCGGCGCGCGTTACGACGAGCCGCGGGGCACGGCAGCGTCGACGATGAAATCGGAAGTCGGGGTGCCGTGCCGGGGTATTTATCGACCTCGTTGCCATGCCAGCCCTACGTGTACACAAGACCACCACCCGGCCATCATTATGGATCACGGTAGTCCGGTCGACCCCGACCCGTGTACACCTGCGCTTGCGACTCGCGTGCGTGCGTGCGTGCGTGCGCGCGCGAAATCAGATTGCTACGGCCCGAGGTAAGAAAAGCGAGACGATTAATCGTCTCGCTCGCGGAAAGGCCGCTGTCGCACCAGCGCTTTTCCGCCTGCTCGAGATAGTCGAGCGCGAATTCGCTCAGAGCTGGCACGTGTAGAGTGTCCGCAACAATTGTATTGTATTATCGATACCGCAGTATATTCTCGTTAATGGAAAGTCCATTTTGGGCTAATTAAGAAATTTGTCGATGAGAAAGAAAGGGAGGTATCCCACATATGTACGTTCCGCATCCACAAGCTTGGGAGTTGAACAAGGGTAACGACACGTTGAGCCATATGGAATGAGAATTTTAAGCATTGGGGAAGGTATAAGGTTAATCATTAATGAGCAGTCGCAATTATTATTTTTAATTGTATCTTAACAACAAGCGCGCGCACGAGCCTATTAACTAATTGTTAAAATCATGCTCCGTCATCTTGGCTAAAATATTGGCTGTGTTAAGTAGATTAGTTTACATTATAATAACTCTATATAAAAGAAGTGTAAAAGTTCGTACAGATGAGCTGAACTGTTGTAAGAAAGCATTAGCATTTGACGGCGATCGATTTTATTGCTGGCTACAAAGTGATCGCGTTAATGCTACCCTGAGTAGGCGGCATTCGGAAATGGGAAGTGACGTCAGCAGGTAGAATCGGTGTTGATACTATAGAGGTAATTTGAATCGACGAGCAAACGAGAGAAGAGTGACTGCGACTGAGAGATACAGCGAATGGCGGGGATGTAGTGGAATAATACCTATTCAAAGATTCAAACTAATCTCCGCTGCAGTGGTGTAATCTGAAATTAACTTTTAGATTTCTGATATCGATAATAAAATTTTATACACCAAAAAAAAAAAAAAGAAAAATTGTGATATATTTTTATTCGTTATTAGATACGACGGATGGTAATTGTAAATTTTTTTTAGAATTATATATGTGCGTACGTATCTTAACAATGAAAGCTAAAGTTACGGACGCTTGAAAGTACAAACGTACTCTTGCATTTCCCCATAACCCTCTCTTCTTCTTTCTGTTTCGTAATTACGCTCTGGCGCATTAGAAAGAGTCTAGTTGCATTAATTAGAATTTTGGTTGAAAATGGACAAATTAAAATTTTCTAATTCCATTATAATTCTAATCAAATTAATCAGAATTCCGATTGATGTGATCGGAATTTTCTGGCTCGTCCAAAAATTTTCAACCAGAAATTTGTCTCAGCATATATATCTGCCTATTGTGAAATTGCTATATGGTTTTGTTTTACTTTTTCAGCATACTGTGAATGCCGAAAGCGTCATTGTTTTTTTTAACTCAGTCAACGCTCTGTTTTATTTGGAGGAGATAATATATTGTTTTATTCTATGTAAATATTTTGTTTTTGATATTACTTTTGCACACTACGTTTCGTTTGAAAATCTTTCTGAAAACGTGAAAGCGACACGAGAATTTTATTTTAGAAACTCGTTTTGACGATAATAATAACATTTTATCGTCAGATGTTTTAACGCAAAATATCAATGACGTTATCAATTGACATTAATATGGAGGACTGTTGAAATTTGAATATTGATAATATATGGCTTTTTTTTTAATACGTTAGTGGATGCAGTAATTTTAATTCCATTATTACAGAAACGTATGCAATTTTCAAGGTCTGTTTTCTGTGACTAGACTAGTTGTACACTTTTAGAACTTAAAGTGAGACATGTATATGTTTGATATTTGTAGGAAGCGCGAAAGAGAGTTTTAGTATAATCTGGTGCAGGAACAGAAAACAGATCATCAGTATAATTTAGTAAGAATTCTGTTTATATCTCAACTATCGGTTTGTTGTTAAATTAGTAGAGAGTAAAGAAAGAAAATAGAAAGATATTGAAAAATATTACAAAGCATTTTTGACAAAGTTCACCGAGTGTCCTTTGCGTTTATTGCGTCGTAATCTATCGCGCGTCAATTTATCAAAGTGCTTAAGACGGTATTTAAGAGAAAAGTCGATTATCTCTCTCTCTCTATCTTTTTCCGATAATAATAACCTTGAAAAACATTTCAAATATTTTTATTCAGCGCCTTAAAAGAAATTCTTTCGGTTATCTTGTATTTATCACACATTTGTCTAAATATGTATAAATGTGGCCGAAGAGCAAAGGTGCGAAGGAGTGAATAGATGCAAAGCAAGGGGTCAACGGATAGAGCAGGTGGGTCCACTTGCACCTGATGCTTGTGTGTGCCGCTTCCGTCCAATTGTATTTCAACCGTAAATTTACGATTCCGCGTGTCCGAGGCGTGACCGATTGCACGAAGTACGTGTATTTATTTAGAAAACCTACAGAGTGGATATAGTCGCAATTAAATGTAACTGTTATAATTGCATGCTGCTAATTACTCGAGTAACGTAAAGAAAATAGAAGAATTTCAAAGTGACGGTGATCGTGTGATGTTGTTACCAAGTGCAACTAGATCGTAAATCAGTCTGCGTGAAGTAATATTAGGTTAAGTAAAAAGTCATCGCGTTTTTTTAAAAGACATCTATCAGTAAAAACCGCAATTACTTTCTTACCAACAATATAAATATATCTTGATAGAGTAAAGTTTCAGCTTTAAAAATCTCTTTTTTAAATTATACGATACGACAATTTTTAATGGAGTTATGAGCAATTAAAGTCAAAATAATTCTTTTATTTAATCCGCGATAACTCAGTAATCAAAAGTCGTAGGAATATTTAAAAAAAACGATTTTGTAGGGAAAGTATCAAGCTTTCACGATAGGTAATCGAAAATTTTCTCAAATTCGTTTTGGACACGTTACAAATCCACAAAGTGAGAAGAAAATTTTTCGTCTTTTTCAGCTCGTAGTTTTTGGTATGTAAAAATTATCAAACTCATATAAACTTAAAAAATGTGATAAGCTTTTAAAAGTAGAGATTTCAAGCTTTAAAACCCTTTTCTTAAATTTGAATTTCATTCATTATTGACGAAGATATTGTATATACAACTTTGAGCTAAAAAATACGCGATGACTTTTTACTCAACTTAATATAACGCGTAGCATCGTCGTGCATACACACACAATATTTAGACGCGTAGGAAGAAAATTATTTTACAAATAATATAACAGGATGTATTATATTCTATTCTATAGTATTAATATATACAGTAGTATTTATATAGGTAGACGCAAATCCAAATCGATCGATTGTGAAATGTTAAAAGATGCATGTCTCTCACTAAGCTTGCCAGAGCTCGGAGCGGCGAATCACGAAAAAACTCGCGATTGCACGAAAGAGCGATACGCGTGGGACGACGTATTACGTGTGATTCGACGATGATTTGTAATCGCAAACGCCGTCGTAGGAAACGTTTCGGATGTCGTGCTCTGCGTAGCTGCTAACCCGCTCGCGGAATTATTAATCACCCTCTGGCATGCATTACGGTATCGCCGGTTCTATTGTTCGCTCCTAGCGAATGTTGGAGCGAAGGAGAGGTATTTGAAGAAGTACGAGAAAGATGGCCGATATCAATGGTCAATAAAAAAAGGTAATGCAAGAGAAGGATGCAGAGGTAACGATGGTCGAATATGTACATAGGGGATAGAATAATGTGAGGAATTATATGAAGTTATGATGAGCAAACGAAGGAACCGTTGAATAGACGCAGAAACAACTGTAGATTCCAGATGAAAGCAGATCGAGAAAGGCAGGCAGAGCCGACAGAGGAGCGAACGTGGAAGCAAGAGCTGAATGAAGTAAGTGCGCACGCGGCCGTGCTTCCGGTTTCTCCTCTTCTGCTCCGTCGTCTGTTTTCTTTTACCTCTCTTTCTGTAACGACCGTTCCTTTCTCTCCTCGCTGTATTCGTAAATTTAAAGCGCGTGTGCCTTCCGTGTACGCGCGCACTCTGATAAATTATTATTTCGCTGCCCTACGCTGAGTTGCATTTTTTAAAGCCGCGGTTAGGACCGATATCAGATTGTACAAAGGAGATATGAGGGAGGTAGGAACAGAAAATTTATATTCCATCAGCTCTCTTTGTGCGCGTAATACAGATATTACGTACTTTTTGGTCAACTGACGATTGCTAGAGTAAAATATCAATGCTTTTCTGTCTCTAATTTGACATAATTTTTATATATCTGATCTTCATTTATTACGAGACTTAATGTCGAAAATAAATTACCAAAGAAGATAGATTTCTAAGTAATTTTGCTAAAAGAATGTGTATCGTTGAGACTTATTGTAAAAGATATGAATGGCGGAGAAAATATGCGATTTCTACGATATCTTCCATAAATTTTAAGTATACGTTGCACTAAGGAATGTTAAGATGTTATTTAGATTTACCTTGGAATGCAATTTTATTAAGTGAGCTGTTTGCATGCAACTCGTCTATCGCTGGGAAAGTATGTTACAAATTTGCTTTAGAAATTCGTCGACCGATTTCCTTTGCGACTACAATGATCTCGTCTAGTGGCTCGTATGTACTTGACACGCATGGTCGCGAGTCGCTTGACTTTTCAGGTTTAAACGTAATCCCGAATTGGAGCACGACGACTTCTGAAAAACGTGTTAATCGAATTGGCCGACCTGTATATTGTCGGATCATCTCGAGAACGTAAGAGTTCAATCTGTAAGAACTATCTTTCATTTATATTTATCCTTCTTTGTATTCTTGGATTTTTCTGGATTTGATAATTGAATACTACAAACTCTTTTGTCTAAACAGTCAGATGTTTAAGAAGAGGGAATTTTTATATGGCGTCATTTTTATCAATATCACACCGAGCTCAAATTTATCCTTATTAATAGCTTTTTTTTTATATATAGTTTGAATGAAAAGGAGATATATAAAAAATGAACAAGCGCAAACGGTTAGTGCAAATTGCAACATCCGAAAGAATTTTATCTACAATTTATTGCAAATTATTACAAATAAAATAGTTATTGCAGTATAAATATTTCAATTGATAACGTAACACAACGAATACAGAACACCACATAAATGCAATACCTTGTGTTTTACATGTACGTTGAAAAATGATTAATAGCTAGAAATAAAACATCACGCGATTAATATTTGGTTATAAATGAGCTTATTTTCACGCATATACATATACGTATACGTGCGCCTTAATACATGCGAATAAATGCATGAGGATAGCGCGAGAGTCCGGCCTACGAATCGATATGCCTTTGCCAAGAAAACGTCACGAAAAAGTCCATCAATCATTGCGTACACAGGCGTAATGTAAGTGAGCGTATACAGCTCACACGTATACGCGTTTACTCTCTCTGGCGGATATTCGATACAAGACAGAGAGGGTGAGAGAAAGAGAGAAAGAGAGAGAAAGAGAGGCAATTTATTTATGCTCGATACAGTGGAAATCAATGACGGAGTTAATCGAGTCGGCCAAACGGTATTTTCAGCGAGCTTTCTTTAGCGATTTTCACGAGATAGTCAAATTATAATAAAAATTGTCCTTTTTAAAATTAATGTAACATAACGCCTACGTACAGGGTGTTTAAAGTCTGCCTACATTTCCCCTACATTTCAGCAACGGTTAAATACGTACAATAATTGATTATTTCGAAAAGCTGCACTAATTGTGAGTAACTCTTCGAAATGATCAAACGTATTTCATGGTTTTTTTCATAATTTTAAATAGTTTTCCGAAATATAGGAGGTGGGACAGACTTTACAGGTACTCTCTATACTTGCAACAACGCGAACATTAGGAAATGTCGTAAAAATATTTTTATTATAGTATACATAATATGTATAAAAAATAATTTAATAAACATGCAAATCAGTAAAAAGTAAATTAAAATAGTAGAAAGGGTCATTTTGTGTGAGAAAATGAAAACTATTAAAATTTTCTAGAATATCTGTTATATTTAGCGTATTTTAACGTAGCTAAAATGAATTAGTTATGGGAATATAATTTACATTAGTGTCAGGATACGGGGCATAGACACGGCATTACAAAATTTCTAGATACTGATGGAAGGGAGGAGCCTAAAACCCTCTGAAGTGTCTCGGAGAGCTCGCAAGCTCGTAAGCTCGTACGCACGCCATACGTCCAATAAACGAACGAGCAAAAAGAGTTTCGAGCTTGTCGTGTTTCCAAGAACATTTTGTCCGATCGATACAACCTGCCATTATTGCTGGTAGATAGGCTGTGCTGTTACGCTCGTCTTCTCTCTTGCATACGTGTATCATCTATGTATTCACGTCGCTCACGTATGATTATAGTGCCTATTTTATTATCTTACGCGCTTTGACCGATGGAGAAAAAAGATTTTCATTCTTTCTGATTGCGATATGATGAAATACAACAATGATTATTATTTGATATTTTGCAAAGATGATTTGCAATGCATTATACTGATAATAATAATATTGCTCGCAAAATTTCATCTCTTCCTTTTGATATATAAATAATTATGTCATGAGAAGTTATATGTAATTATACGAGTATATAATTGTTTACATGTACACGTATTTCTATCTAATGTATTCCCAGAATATCAAGTGTTTCTTTAACGGTTTTAAAATCCAAATAATTAGAGCATGTCTTTGCCAATTAATATCTTCTACTACAAAATCATATATGCATTTTTTCTTATTCTAGAAATCAAGATGATGAAAAATTACTATGTTTATACGACTGAAGAAAGATCGCTTCGTAATATTATATCATTAGATACTTGATAACATAGTTGTTTTTTCTACTCGCAGTTCTGCACAAGTATTAGTGAAGAAACGGTAACTGCGTTACTTTCCTCGGTCAACGTTAATTTGTAATCCAAGACAAGTTGACGGTAAAGGGGTGGCGGGTCGTAGTGGCGCCGGTCGTTGGAAAGAATACCTGCTACATTATTGCCACATAGTTTTTCTACCACTATGAAAATTAGCACAAGCGCTGGGACAATCGATCCGTTTAATACAGACGTCTACGTACGTACACGCGTATAGTTCAAATATTCCTGGGAACTAATCCAACTCTAGTTTACTTCTCTCTCTTCTGCATAACTATACAAAGTGAGTATTCTTCAACACCAATGATTCGTGCATTATTTTTGATTTCGTCTTAGATAGACAATTAAAATTAATTTTCATTAGTGATTAGTATCTATTTTTATATACAATATTCAGTTTGCGTTCTTATATGCATTACTGTATAAATTTTTATGATTACAAAATGTATACATTTTTTATGATTCTCTCTCTCTCTCTCTCTCTTGTTATGGTTTATAATTTATGAATGTATTATTAACAAATATTCTGGCTTAGTTTTTTCGTAACTTAATCTTATGGGATATGTGATATCTTAAATTTTGTTTCCCCAAAAGTACATAATACACGCAGGATATGCGTGTAGGAAAAAAATTACAATTCAGAACTAATCTCGTATCCAGAGCTGGATCGTGATTATTATTAACATATTATCAAGACGGAACTATATGTACAAACTTCCGTAAGAATCTGTTCACCACTGTCTTTTTACCCTCGATGGTAGAAACCATCGTCTAAACCAGCTCGTATAAGCCAACTCCTGTTCCTACGTATACGAGTAAACTATTGATCCGTGAGTAGTCACGCGATTCTGTCGTAGAACGCCACTCAAACTCCTGTGCCTTTTTCCTCCCTAGTTTCTTTTCTCATTCCTTCTCTCTCTCTTTGTATCCTTGAACGTTCATAAGAAATCTCTGCATTTTAGTCATTCTTAAAAATAGTTTCTCCTTTTCTATAAAAATCGTAGAGTCATCTAAGGTTTTCGGTCAAGTCCTATTACTAAATATTTACATAAAGTATTTATTACAGTGGTCGACACTCGTCTAAAATATATTTTGTTGATAACAGGGATTATTATCGCAGTATAGTAGAGGTGTATATTAATAATTTAAATGACAGTAAACTTCGAACGTGTATGTAGATTAACTTATGAAGATATTGTTCTAGCATAGGACCGCACATACATATGTATATAGCCACGTATTTAATATAAAGGAAAGAAATTCGCTGGTTCCGAAACTGTTCTGATTGTCTGTCCAATTAAATCTCTCAAACAGGAAAACGTCGAGGTGTGGATAGGGCGTAATATCAAACCAGGAATAACCTTACCCTTATATTTCATTCACGCACTACCCTCTTCCTCCCCTCTCCCTCATTGTTACGAAGCCTCACCACTATTGTTACCATCGCTGGTGAACAGCAACGACCACCTTCGCCGACTCCGTCGACTTCGCCAACGCCATCATCACCTTCTCGTCTACCTCCACCCTTAACTCACCCCATTTCCCTCGCTTTATCACCTGCCATCACCGGCCAGCTCGCGCAGTATATACCTACCTACCTACGACGGCGCGCCTCGGTTAGGTCTTATCGGTAATGGTCCTATTTTTGGAATCTCCGCCCATTCTTTGCGTGACCCACCTCCGCAGCAACTTCCCCTCTCGTAGCCCGTGGTTTATAACCCTTCGAACGAGGGGGTTTAGTTCGGATCTCTCTGAGTGGCGAAGCGTCAAGAGACACCGCGGGATGTCCCTTTTTTGTAAATTAAAGAAAAATCGATATAGGGGACGTGAGGAGGTCGCTATGGAATAAGTCCACGTGGAGATTCTATGTAAAAAGTTTTTGATTTTTCTAGCTTATTTTTATACGAGATTGGTCGATATATATATATATTGATTTCGAACAGTATGGATACATTAAATCACGACTGGCATGCTGGTGATTTTTTTTTTAATTCCTTAGGAAGGTAGAAGAATATGCCTCAGTTTATATACGAAAGAGAGAAAGAAATTCGAATTAGCGTTGCTTGAATCTTCGAGGCGAAGGGTCGGTTGGCGTGACTCGGTTCACGGATCGATAAACAGACCGGAGGTTCCCGACTAACCAGTCTCGGGTCACGAGAATATTATTAAGCGCGCCACGCCGGTGCTTTTCCGACGGGCCGAGCGAATCCAACTCTTATCGGTAATTTCGTTTCATATCCCAAGAAAATCATTAAGACGTGGTGTTGTAAGCTGCTTGCAAATGCATTTTTGTTTCGTTTAAATTGCTCAAAGTCTCGACGGTACTTAGGATATCGCGATGACCGTCGTTATCTCATCATCGTATCGATTATTGTAAATTCTTTTAGCAATATTCGAAGTTAATAATGCGGCAAGAAGTGAAAACATGAAAAAAAAAAAAGAAAAGAAAAATGAAAAGATCTTTCACTATTTGCTGTGAGGATCATATATTTTCTAAAAACATGTCTAATATAAATTTTCAACACAACATTAATAAATTATCATTTTTAAAAATTTTAAATAATATTATTTTGCCAGCCTAATTCTTTTGCTTTTCTCTTTTTAACGATAATCCTCAATCAGGCTTTTGCGACAATGATATTTCAATGTCCGTTGGGTTTTTCGGAATTACCGCCGGATTTGGAGGATAACACACATCACTATCGGGAGTCATTATCATTTTGATCGTCGGTGCATATCGAAGAAATGAAAACAAGGGGACGTTCGATCATTTTGATAGTGAAGAAAGTAGGGAGGTAGAGAAGTGAAAATATGCACACGGCGTGGTGGCGTGTGCTTAGGCGCCATATGTCGCGCGGTCATTCATGTCCACGTATACTTCGCGTAACTTTCGACGTATGCACTATACGTGGATATATGCGTCAAGCATTCGAACTGATCTACGTACATACGCCAACTAGCCTACCTTCCAATATCGGCTATAAGTGCGATATCGTGGTTAGGATTGCTCGTAAAGTAAGTATTAAGAGAAATATCATTTTGTGTGCTCGCGGCGCAGCTATAACGTCTAGCAAATTGGAAAAATTGCATCTTCCGAAGAGTGGAGTATCCCGTTGTCTGACAAAATCAACAAGGAAATACAAAATAATTCCGTCTGTATCTTTCATCGGAATGCTCGTTGCAATTCCTGTAATTCGATTTAAGCTCGTTTATAATTTTCTATGTAAGTCTGACGAATACAATGTTTATATGTAGAAATATTACGATCTATCTTTGAGATTTGCTCAACTTATCTCGCTTGACGTAATTTTTTATTTTGTTTCTCAATTTAGAAATATCCCTACGTTAAAAAGTAACGTAATGCTCTTGATACGAGACAGACTAGCATTAATTGTTATGCATCGCCGCGTTGCTACTATGCTCGGAGAAAACAGTTAGGGAAAAGTGCGAAAGAGAGTCAGAGGATGGAACCACTTCTATGTAATAGTCGGCTTTGTCTTTTTTCCCAAATGAAACTTGCTCGCACTTTCATCATATTATGCTAAATGGAATTGAAATATTTGAAGGTTGAATGATTTCATTGGTTGATATATTTCTCTCTATCATAAACGGGCAATGAAATGTAATGAAGAAATTTATGATGGGCAACTCTCACTTATTCTGAAAAGGCAGATGTGAAAGCAGTAAAAGTGAAAGATCTTTCATTCGTTGAATTGATTATTCAAATCCGTCATTGATGTACAATTTTATTTATACGTTATTATTATATTATTATTAGAATTTTACTTGAAATTAAATTAGAATTT
Source organism: Trachymyrmex septentrionalis (assembly GCF_001594115.1). Lineage (NCBI taxonomy): Eukaryota > Metazoa > Arthropoda > Insecta > Hymenoptera > Formicidae > Trachymyrmex > Trachymyrmex septentrionalis. Next base: position 687,450 of record NW_017304450.1, on the reverse strand, counting down.
AAATAAATGTTTATTGAGCATACACAAGATGCATACATTGTAAAAGAGCACTGAAAAATTATATTTTAATTTATAATTGCAATAACAACACATCTATTTTGTTTCAATTTTCAGCTCTTTTTATTATGTTTATTAGAGCAGTTTTAATAAATTGCAACTCATACTTAATAGTGCTACAAAAGTACTAACTTACTTTCTAATTATTCATCATAATAAATCAATGTTACGTCTTGCACAATGTTATGTCTGCAAACTTGTTAGAATGCGGATATTTTCCAATTTTCTATCGATGTAACAATATTTTTACCGACAATCGAAACGTTTTTGCTCGCATAAAATGAAATTATCGCGGTTATACAGTTTTCTTTTGTATTTTCAGGATAAGAAATTGTATGATTGAATTTATTTTTTCGTAATACGCGGCGCCGTAATTGAGCCGTGGAAAGTAATAAGAGCAGATATGGAATTTGCGCAGAAACCATTCTTATTGTTAGAAATTTGCAAATTGTCATACGATAGATGGATAAATATATCTTAATCTTTTTAATCTCGGCATATTTACTTGAGAAAATATATTAGTAAGCATAAATCTCAGTCAATAAACATTTAGAAAATAAAAATAACTTTTTTTATTCTTATGTTCAACATTTGTTCTTTAATTTACGAGTAAGAAATAAATACTTGCTTTTTTAAACTTTTTTTAATAAAATACGATATTTCTATTTGTCATAAAAAATTACTTTATTGTAGATATTTCTTGCTAAAGTTTATAACAAGTCAGGTACATGAATAAACATCGAAATCATTTTTCTTTCAAGATTATTTATACACATTTACATGATTACTATTTTGGCAAAGAAAGCATAAATCTGCTGATCGTGCAAGTGATGAAAGAAAATTCCATCCGCAATGCAGTCGACAACGGGCACCTGCGAAATTATGCCTGACGGTTTTTTTGAAGTAGCTTACTTGAAAAGTCACGCGATACAACGTTGTGGTCTTTGTGCTTTGAAAGACTCTTGCGGTATAATTCAATGGCCGATACAATGACCGCTTTTTTCAAATTATTTTCATACATTTATTCATTATTCATGTTAGATTAAAACATATTAAAAATGGCTAAAGAATATTCTTGAAACTCTTTCAATACACACTTTTAGTAATGCTTATGTATTATCTGATTATCATATAAAATTAAGATATATTTATTTAATTATGTACAGAATTTTTTTAATTTTATACATATTAATTTTTTTTTCATTGAAATAAATTTTTTCGGTATCAGTTCAATATTGGTACGAATAAAAAAATTAAAAACAATTAAATTGAATAAGAATTGAATTAGTTTTTCGTTATTTTTTTCAAAAATATTTTTTTCTTAATTATCTTTTTAAAATTTTTATTTTTGTCACTTATGATCTTTTTTATTTTAACGTAAGTTATAAATAGTATAGTTTAATAACGTATAGTTTATTTCAATAGAGATTATTTCTTCAGTACATATAATTGTACTGAAATTTTGCGATAATTTCTTTTGGTCAAAATCGGATTGGCAACTGAAGTATATCTGAAGTCTGACAAAGACGAGGACATCGTTGGTGAAGCTTGGTTTTGGTAGTTGGTAGCCGCAGTGCTGGCGCAGCGCCCTGACCTCAAAACATCGGCATGGATCGATAGAAAACTTCCTTCCTTCGCTTTGCGCCACGTTCTCCGTGCAGACTTATTGTTAGTGGACTTGGTGGTAGGCTGAAGAAGGTGCAAGAAGATGAATATTCTTCGGGGAAACTTGAGTCGCGCTTGTTTAACCGATGAAGATTAGTGCAATGAAAAAAGTACCAAGTGGAAAAACTATCTAAAAACGTCCACATTATTTGCGTAACATTATTCAATCGTTATTGGCACATATTTCTGTCGCAAATGATTCTGAATTATTTCTTTTTTCTTGGTCATAATAAATCGTTAAAAAAAAAAGCTTGCAATTAGTAAATTTAAAAGCTGTAGAGAGAAGGAGCTTTTAATAATTTATTTATATATTCTTCAATTACTTGCGTCTGTCGAGTTTGTTGTGCGTGGTATAATATATTATTACGTCAAGTTGTTCGATTAATTAATAAAATTGAATAGAATTAATCAAATATCCTAAAAATACAAATAATATTGTCGATTTTTCTACTTTTTAACTTTTTAATTTTTAATATAATATATAGTTTTACGTACGTCAAAGCAATATTCGATCAGATTGGCAGATTCGCGCGACTGATATTCTGGTAACCAACCTTGCGAATCAATGCTTATACGGGCAAGGTCGCGAAGCTTTCGTCAAGGATCATCGACCTATCTCATTCTCATCCTCCTTTGTTGCCAACACTCGCGGTCTTTCGATCCTTGTGCGCTTGTTGCCGAAGAGACTCGAAGCGTAACCGTGTGTGCAAGCGAGGCGCGATTCTTGTCCGCTCTCGGTGCTACGACGATAGCAAGGTGTCTGCTAGTTAAACGCATACACGTCGTGTCTACGTGTTTCCTATGCGTTTCTTTTCGTGTACGCTAAGAGCCCATGTTCCGGAAGAAACACTGCGAAGACTCACGGCGATGGCGATGCACCTCATCAACTCGTTTTATTACAGTGTACACACCCGACAATGAGACAACACTCTTGTTTACGAGGTGCCGATACTACACTGTGTTCATGTTTTCTCATGTATTTTTTTCGTTTGAAGACCAACCAGTGACCGCTTTCTCTTCTTTTTATATATATATATATTTAAAGTTCTTTCTTTCTTATTCCTACTTCACACTTTGTGTCATATAGATTATAATTGTTCTTTTTGTTTAATAAATAAATAAATTAATTAATCAATGAAAATCAATGTAGGATCTATAATTAAGAAAAAATAATTATAAAAAAGAGTATAGAATTACATTGCTTTAAATAAAATTTAAAACTTGTCAAACTAAATATTAAATTTTATACATAAGCAGTACAAATGCTTAAATGTCAAACAGTATAAGGTAGTATAAATATGATTATTGGGGTAATTCCATCGTCCATTAATCGTCTATCATTCCATTGTTAAGGATGTTTCCGCACAAACTCGGTGCGAAGTACGACTGATCGATATTTTCGTACGTTCGTACAGGCGAGCGATGACAATGACGAAATATATTCGTTTTATTAAGGCGCACACGTGTAGCCGAGAGGTACGACTTCCTCCTGGTTTATGAGGTGTCGATACCGCGTCCCGTGTAAACGCATATAAAGCGGGTTTACTTTTCTCACACACGTACGATCCTTACGTACGAGCGAAGAGACGCACGGATATCGAAGTAAAAAAGTAAAATATATAGAAGGACAAAGAGGACACACATATGTGTGCACACGCACATCGCAACCTATTGCTCGCTTATTGCGAAAGACTTTACGACACGATCGACGTGATGGCGATTCACAGATTTTTGTCTTTCCTACAGCTTTTTTACTTGCGGTTCTCGGCTGCAATATACTGTACTAAAACAGTCTAAATCCGGGATAAGGTTTTTTCCAGCGAAAATTTTAAACTGGATTTATCATCTCTCGTAAGAGCTATTTGCTTTTGCTGGAGAAATTTAAGACTATTTAACAAATAATATAATATAAGAAATATCTAGTTGCATTTTCGTAAGGCCTGCAATTATCTTGACATATATTTAGATACAGATTATGGAAAGCGACACTGATCTTTTTTGATGAATAATATTCATCAATAGAATAATCAATAATAAAATAATTAATTTTTGATGAATAATATTCATCAATAAAATATAACCAGAATATACTTTTTTTTTAATACCGATAGAAGTTTAAGAAGAAAAAAAGTATTTATGAAATTGTATAAATATTTGTTGAATTTGATTAACGTTATAAATTTAAAAAAATATATATTTGCTAAAAAAAAAAATTTCTGAAAATGATGGAATTAATCTCCAAAATTTATAGACAAATAATTGACTAAGTTCCTCGTAAATATCGTTTATTTTTAGTCCGAACTGAACTCAACATCTGCTACGTAGAAGTCAGCCTGTCGTTGGCATTTTAACGAATTGTCAACGATTACCCTTTTGCTTCTATTCTATTAGAACTGTTCGTGATCGCTATGAGGGTTCGATGGCATTTAAGTGATGAAAGATACTACGACGTATATAAAAATTTACGAAATGAAACTTTATTTGAGGTAATTATTATCGTGTATTTGATGGTCTAAATATTATATTAATGTTATTTTTACTTGTTCCGTTTCTCTTTGTATAGAGAGAAAATATTTTCTTCGAGTTACCTTAAATAAAATTGATATTACCCTGTCACGCATTTAGGATAAATTTACATTTTATAATTTTCTTTATTTTATCTTGTATAAGTTGATTTAAATTCTTTCAAAGAAATATTCATATATAACAAATACATACTTCTTCCATTCATCTGCCATTTTTCATTGTTTATAATACGAAGATACAAATGCAAAAATAACAGAAATAAGAGAAACGTTTGTGCAAAAATATTTACCGTTTATTTAATATATATCTTGTTACTTTCATTTTCTTTTATCTTACCCTCTTCTTGAATATTATTATAATAGTGATATGTTCATGGGTGCGTGTAGAATACAAATCTTTGAAGGCTCGAGCTATAATAATAAATAATACCTCTCGCGGAAGGGTGATGGATTTATGAGTAATTCGCGCGGGGGCGGGGAGGGGCGGTATTGTTATATAACAGTCATTATATGGCTACTATATTCAAAGCTATTCTTACCTAATTTTTTATCGCTCAGATGTAAAATGTTTAAAGCAGTTATTTTTTACATTAAGATTAATATAAAAATAGATTTAGATACTCGATACGAAATTCTTCTTGAATAGTTTATTCTGGATTAAAAAATATAACATACACACGCGTAATATAAGGATAAAAACAAAATCGAAATGAGAAAACATGTAGTTAGTGTGTATCGTATAAATGAGAGGAAAATCATTATCAACGAAAAAGTTTGACTTAAAGTTCGAAATACTTTTATAAGTTTAATTTGAAACAGCAAGACATAAAGTATATACGATGTAACAAAATATTCAGCTGTATGTTACAAGGAGATGCATCACACTTATTTATAGAAGTTGCGTATATAATTATACGCATTTCTTAATTAAAGTGAAATACATAAGCTGATATTAAAGATATCGCAGATATCTTTTTTTTCGTACTGTAATTATATAACAGAATTGCGTGATATGCTGCGTTAAATAACGTTATCTCGTAAAGGCACAAATTAAAGCATGTGTGATACTGATGTGTACCCATCCCTTTGAGAGGGATGTACAGACTTTTTAACTTTTACGGCCTCGTGACATTGTGCTCCGACAAGATCAGGATGAAGAGTAGGTCGGGCCAGGTTAATGTCGAGACGTCTAGGTCAAGGAGTGGTCGCTGGTCTCGATCGACTCGTTTATCTCAACAGTTGCGACCTACTTGAAACTACCGGTGATGTTAACATCGTCATTTTTCAGCGATATCGTCGCTGCCACGATGACGGTTTTATCGATTTTGTCTTTCTCTAGTCAACTGGAAAGAAGTGCCACGTATTATTGATGAAGCGATTAAAATTTGACGAAAAACGCTCGATTGACTTGATACCGTCATGTTAGAGATCGAAAGAGCTGCGCGACCGCTAAAGCTAGGTAACCCTGTGGTCTTTTCCCTATCCGATGGTCAACACGCGATAATTTTCTTTCTATTCGCGAATAAATGCAGAAAATAAATGCAAACCGCGCATTTGCATGGTCTTCTTTAACAAAATCAACCGACTTGCGTGCTAACGGACGTGTGGGCGTTCTCGGAAGCCGGCTACGGACGAGCACGCTAATGCAAGTCTTGCAATTCTATGAAAATATTCCCGCCTGTTCCTACTAACCTTCCTTGCATTTTCTAGGAGTAGGTACGTATTTAACCTGTGATAAGCTTTTGTGCATCGTGATAAGCCTACATACTCTCGTTATTACGAAGCGGAAATTTGCGCCGTTTGTTTCTTTTTACAAAAAAAAAAAAGAAGAGGAAGAAAAAACGCGCTCAGAACCAAAATATAAGATTTAAGAAGAGAATTAATCATGCGAATCGAAAGTACTAAGTAATATCTGCATAAATTTTTAATTTCCAATTTTAAAGATTAAAACTCACGATTTTATAAAATTCACTTCTATCAACAGCTTTTTTTATTAGACCATGTTTTGCCACGACGAGGAGGACGAGGGTTTGTATATGTTAATGCCGATCTACCATTGTATGACATTTACATGCGGCCAAGGGTAAAAGATAAGTGAGTGTAAAAGAGGGATGGCAGTTTCAACGATATGCCTCGTCGAGATCGCCAGTTACGATTAGACCCACGGCCATGATGTGCCGGCACATTTAACATCCACCACGTTGTCATTACTGCTTATTATTTGCCCATCGTCCGGTAGACCGGCGACGCATTCGCATCGGATATGACAACGACAGGGGGAGGGAGGGGTGAGGGGAGGTGGCGCTCGATGGCGTTGTTTACACTAGGGAACGCTGCGTGATACTAACGGTATCCGACTTTAATTATTCTTTCTCTCGCAAAAACATCCTTTCCTATCGATTGGAGAATCCATCGCTAATGATCGTTTTGCGCAATTAGCCGATAATATCCGAGTTGAATGCAGCGAAGCGACGTATCGCGTGTTTCGGACGGTCTCTTCGGTAACTTACGCTTTGAGTCTTCTCAGAGATGAAACGAGATCTTGAGGAAGCAGAGGAATTAGACGACGACAATGCGCGACGTCGCGCGTCGCAGTAAAGTCGTAGTCGTTCGTAAAACTCTTTAACGTTTCGCAGTAGCGGAAATCACGTGACGCTGATGATGACTCAGGAGACGCTTCGCCGGCGCGGAAGTAGAGAAGGAAGAGAGGATTATTCCTTCCCGTGACGCAGTTGATTTTACAATACGCCGCTCCGACGCGCGGTTGCGTTAGAGTGCTCGCTCGTAGATTAAACAGCGCTAATGATCCGTATCGCGATCCCGTTAGGACTGACTCGCCTCCTCCAGCGTGCACCGTCGTTTTCTGCTTCCGCTTCTCTAGCTCTTCACGCGTGTGGGCACCGTGTGGCCGGGAGAATCCATCCTCTCGCTCTACGCGAAAACTCTATAAATCCTTTTATACGCAGCTCGTACCGTTGCCAACCGATGACTCCGTTTCCCTTTGCATTCCTCGCGGAAAACAGGAAGTTTTACTCCTCAATTAACTTGATCGTCATGGGAAGTGGAGCAACCGGTACCAATTTGCAGCTGGAAATTATAGAACTGGGAGAAGTACCATTTGAAACTGAATTGAATTAAGTTTAAAGAGCATTTAAAATAAATAATTTGAAGGATGTTTCCGAAACTGTTTAAGCGCGCCTTTGAGCCGGCATGGATGCGACGTCAGTGACGTCAGTGAATTCAATTTCAACAGTAAGAAAGAAAAAAAAAATATATATGTATATATATATATATATAAAAGAAACGATTACGTGAGACGTAACAAAATTATGGCGAGTGTAATCATTTTGCAGAGCAAAGTAACACGCGATGCGCTAGTAGGATAAGGCGCGAAACAGATAGTCTAGCAGTCGCTAACGATTAATTATGTATCTGCCTAATTGCGCAACGCATTAAAACGCTCAGAGAAATGAGATAATAATGCAATTACAAATTATGCGGTGAAAGCAATTACGTTCGGCGCGCTACGACGTTCGTTATAGCGTTAACAACCGATGTAGTAACGCGATAGACGATAGATCGTCATCCGCACCCATGCCGCCCATGGCGGCGATGCGGCCATGACGGAGGACGACGCTGTCCTCCTAGAGGCGTCGTTCCCGGCCGCGCGCGCGCGGTTCTGCGATTAATTGCAAATAATTAGCGGATAATCCCGCGGAGAACGAGATAACGGTACAAGGACGTACGCGCTGCATATCGTCCATTGTTCGTGCGCGTTACCCAGACGCATTGTTGCGGTGCATATCCTGCTGACGCGCTGCCTCCTCCTATCTCTTCCTCCAGTGCACAGCCGTGCACATCGATTCTCTTCTTCGATTGAATCAACACGCTTTCCGTGACTCGTAAAATCACGCGATTCTGCTTTTCTTTCTCGTTGTCGAAATCACCGCCATTTGCCTCCACCGATCCGCGAATACTTCGACATTGCCGTGATGATTCACGCCGCGAGAAACTTTGCCAGTGTTATATCCGACACAGTCGATTCTTCTCGTGAGTCGTAGCACTTCACTCTTGGCTTTATTGTTTTCTCGGTGTCGGATTGCCAGACAATGCGCAGCGTTTCGCACGCTTTGACGGCGACGCGGCGCGGGCGTCGCGTCGCGTCGCGTCGCGTCGCGGTATTCCCGGCGCCGCGCTGCGCCGCGCCGCGGTAATGACACCGCGTCGTAATTGTTTTAAATGCCAACGGGGTAATAGCGTTTACGCGAAAGTGTCATGTGTGAAATGAGAGGAAGAGCGTAACCTTTCGAAGTTTCGCACACTTAGCGGAAAAGAGAAAATATAATAATTTCAGAATGCTGATCAACTGTGAATTCCCAAAAAAAGATTTTATACACTGTTTTATTTTTACGTTTGAGTTGATCAGTGTGAAATTTAAGCAATTCTGTTATGCGGAGCCTACAATAGAGGTCGTAAGTGTTTTCGTAGAGTCTTAAATCGTAGAAAATTAACCAATCACAGTCGAATATAAGAATAATAATCGACTATGATTTGTCAATTTACAACTTCTATTGTAGACCCCGAATAATACATATATTTAAGTTATTCAATTTTTTTATTTATTTCATTCTTAAGAGCATTTAATCTGTATTACCGACTAAACCATATAATTTTTGCACAATTATTTTTTTCCCTCTTTTACTGATTAAAAAATTCTTTTCTAGAATTAAAGTATACGCATTAATACGTGGCTGTGTGCGAGGTGGAGTTTATGCGGAGAATGACAAAAAATGAAGCTCTCAAGAAATTAAGATCTTCTTTACCATTTCTTACAATTAGTCTAACGATGCTCTAGAGCTGTCACGTCGTGACAATATTTGCTTCATAATAAAAGCTATGCAATCTGTATTTACGAAATAGTAGTCTACAGACTAGTAATTTATACGAAGAAACAATGAGGAGTTTTTAAACTTGGGCGTTTAATTAATACGTTATTGTTATACGAAACTTTATACTTATGTGTATACTTATATGTGCGTGAGATATTGATGTAGTAGTTAAGTAGTTTATTACTTCAGGGCGTATTCATAAAAATAAAATATAGATAAAAATGTTTTGGCGAATATTAATTAATGTTGACTTTTCTAGCTGATTTTTTAGCTAATGCTTTTAGTACTTGCGTATATATATATATATATACAGCCAACATATCCTTGATTTTATATTAAAGTTTTTACGTTATAATAATATAATCAAATAAAATTATTATATAAATGAGTAGCAATAAAGTAAACTTAATAGTAACAATATTTTTTAAGATATATATTCATATTTTAATATTTAAATTGATTATAATCTCTTGTTATATGTTAAAGTCAATATAATATTAAAATAGATATAAATAAATGCCTTTCAACTACACATTATACATTATCATCAAAAGTTTATAAATTTTTATTAACTTTTTATTTAAAAATATATTTATATTTATCAAAAAGAGTTTTTTGACTCTCTACTACCTTGATGATTTTTATTATTTTATAATTTCCTTTTCATAAAAACTAGATTTTTTTCTCGGAACTTGTCATGCTTACAGACATCTATGCGTTTATAACTGTTATAAATGTTTTTCTCCGTCGAATGATTCATGTTTCACTGTAGAATGCTTCGTATATCAAATTCACTTTGTTTCTGTTACAGTTGGTTTACTTTACCAGTTTAGTATAGTTTCTTTGAGAAAACTTCTGATTTTAGTTTCGCCACATGTATCATTTTATGATATATTACATATCATTTTTATGCTTAACCATTTCATAAAAGCAGAATAAACTAGAATGTAATACATTATGGAGAGAGAAAAGCATATTTGTTAAACTCAGTCACTGTAACGTTGCTATTTGCGCTATTTTTTTGCCATCACGATTAATAAAATGCATATATTGTAACATTATTTTAATAAAAAAAGCGTTGCCAATCGATGAAAGATTTTATAATTTATATTTTTAATATGCATTAATTTAGCAAAGTTGTCGTAATATTGAAATGTATTGGTTTCTACATTTTTCTATTATATTCATTTAAGACAGATTGTTGTTGTTGATAAAAATAGAAAGAACTTAATTCAAATTAAAATGCAATTGTAGACTTTAAATTTGTGTTGTCATTTGTGTTTTTAGGTATCTTGAAGAAATGGGATTGGTAGAACGAGAATCCGAGATGCAAGAATTGAATGCTCCTAGACCTGGAAGATCGAGAGATCTTTTCGGAGTACAATTGGAGGTAAGACTTATATGAGAAGTTTATTTATTTGACTCAAACGTGCAAAGGATCACTCAATAAGCTTTGTGAAACTAAAATAATTTCTAAGATATTATGTTCGTTAAAGCGGAGAGTCCTTGAAAGTCAGAACAATCAGGAAAGAGAAAATAATTTAATACTCGATCTCCAGTATCCTTGTTGAAGGTGAGAATACATTCGATCCAGGATTAGCTATCCATTCACTTGAGAGTACACTGACTGATTTCAATGGTCACTTTTGCCTGCGATTGTAGTGTAGGCCAGTGAGAGGCTCGACCCAGAAAATCCGTATCGGTTCTGGTACAACAGTCAGCCATCTGAAACTGAAACGACCAAGGAAAGTTCGTTCGTTGCACTCTCTTCCCTGTTGATCAATCCGATTATGTTACATCTTTCTCCGCGTCTTAACGAGTGAAATTATAGTAAAATCAGATGTTAATTGTTAAAACTTAGCTTTTTGAGAATTTTTGCTTTATTGAGAGGATCTTTCCAAACACATTTTTTTCTATTTTTATGTCTATTGCAGCCTTTTTTTTACGACAATAAAATAAATATTTGATTATTTGAAATTTTTTTACAATTCGATAGAAAAATTAATAATTTAGGAGAGCGTATAACTAGGAGTATCAATAAGAATGTTAAATAAATAGAAAGATTACGCACGTATGCATGCGAGCACGAAAAAACATAACAAACGGATTAAAAAAATTTTTTAAAGAAAGTTAAATAATAAAAAATTTTCTTGTGGCAAAAAGTTGATGTAAAAATTTGAAACGTTGCATGAATAGATTTATAGAAGACAAAAATGAAAAGGAGAAACTATAATTTTGTAGTAATTAACAAAACTGCATGATCATAAACGAATGACAATAATTACAGAATAAAGGTAGTCATGTGACATTTCATGAATGATCGAATAAATTGGTAAGACCATTTTAATATAATTTGATGAGACAGCCAAAGATATGTCTTACGCAATGGACGTTTCGTCGTCATTATCAGCATTTAATAAGCATCAATTTAATTGATCGATACGCTCGTAATAAATTAATACATACGATGATATATATATAGATGTGTGATGCAAAGAACAGAGCGAAACTAGAATTGTACTTTCGAAGGACATTGAACGCTACTGAACTTCCATTTCTCACCGCTATAATTCACATTTGATCGATACTCGTTCGACAACTTATAGAACACACGGTCTATCTTGCGAAATGATTCGGAATATCATGTCGTCGAAAACGAAATAAGATGAAGAAAAACAGCGGACATATTTCATAAATTTTGTTCACGTTTATATCATTGTGGAATTTATGTAGGTACGGTCCGTGAATCTAAGAACGTTCTCACTTACAATTAGTAAAAAAAGCACGAAGAATCATTGTAGGAGCTCTTCAAAAAATGAGCGAATGTCGTTTATTTCTTGCACATTTTTTGTCCGAGCCTAAAGACTCGTTATCATTATTAGTAGACAAGTTTGCTGATTCTCTTACGTAAAATTTGCTGACTTGATGCTGATAAATCAAAGTGTGCTTCCATACAAATTGTCTTATATATTGTATGTTGCATGGACACCCATGCCTTATGTTTTATTATAATGACGTAACAATGTATTCTTGTAGTAAATTTAAACAATAGACTCAATCACTCATGCAATAATGTGATACCAAACACGTATATATTTTGCTACTTTCTAATCTTTTGCTTTTAACAATATGTTTTCGAAGCAGATTCATTTTTATGGTGTATACATAAAAATAAAAATTAATTGTTTAATAATTTATTATATTGAAATATAAATTTTTATTTATTAAATTTTGCGGTTGTACAATTATAAAATTGTTTGCGTGTATATTTGCGAGATTTGTTTCATTTGATAATTTCATTAATTATAAATTGCTATAGTAATGAAATCGAAATTATGTTCGATTATTTGAGGCAATTTAAATATGGCATGATAGATGGAAAAGAAAATAAAGATAAAAAGGGGGGAGGGGTTAGAAAAGGGGAGAGGAGAGAGAGAGAGAGAGAGAGAGAGAGAGAGAGAGAAAATGAGCGTAGAGTTCTGGAGACTTGTCATAAACGAACGAGCAGATCCAGATTAATCTTCATGATTGCAATTGTATGCTCTTTTTTATTGCAAATGTATATGTTAGCGATATTAATTTTATATGCCGTTGGACTATTAATTACGTTTAAATATTACACGCACAAATTACACACTCGTTTAAGTGCGATTGTACGAGTGAGTAATAGCGAAATTTCTCTCTTTGCCGTTTCTTCATGCTAGATTTCTCTATGGACTTACCAGCTAATTCGTTTCATCACGGATGATTTTCCGTTTTAACCGCCGCAATGTTTCGGCATAACAGAATCGCGGTTGAGAAGATCATTAAACTAATCGAAAGCGAAATTGAAACCTATAATTTACCGCTGGTAAAATAAATTGGCGCTTGCTCCACTCGAATCAATTATTTTGAGAACAACATATGAGTTCAACAAAAGAAATTAAAATAGCATAATGGAATTTATATATTATAAAAATTAGTAATGCGCCAGATCCTAAAATTACCGAATACCGAATATTTAAGAAGTGCGTTAATTATAAGAAGTATCCTTTTCAGCATCTCAAGGTAAGAATTTTGCGTGTTACCAATCTAATCATATTATCGTAACATGAAATTACTCATAATGACATAGAGTTACATATTACTGAAAATTAAACCACGAAGGTCCTTGAAGTAATTATGCGGTTGCGTGCTGTGATTGGATAATTAAGAAAAGTGAAGCTTTAGGTTAAAAAGCTATAGGAAGCTTATTATTTTTTATCTTATACGCTGACTTTTTAGTTTAATGTATGTTTGAGATTTCCGTGAATACCTATGTTACGATTGAGCATCACTTTAAAGATTTCTCATCGTGTACGGGATATGCATAAATATTAATTCGTGCTACCGGTATTCCATTGAAATTGTTTGTGCGCATGAATGCTGCGAAAAATTATCGATAACAATTTAATTCTGAATAATTGTGCAGCTGCATAAGTGTGCAACATTCTAACAGCGATTATTTTCTCAATCTCGATCACACACACATACACATCAGTGTAATGTTCGCAAAAATAGTTAGCAAGAATGTGCGATTACGATAGACAGGGATAATTGCTTGGTGCACTCATAATCAGGTATGGTATCGCGACAATCTTTAATAAGCGGAGTCAGTGCTCCAAGGAATTGCGTACAGTTTTATTTCGACAGACGATCATATCCATGCACCATCGTATATCCGTTTTACGACGCAACGTGGTGCATCCGTCGGCGCGATTTAGAAAATCTAACGGAAATGTTTTAATAAAGTTTGTATTTATTTATACAATAAAGGAACGCGTGATAGAAAACAAAATGACAAGTTAAAGACTCATTATTAAGTGAGGTAATAAACAATGTTTGTGTATTTGTCAAGGAATAATTACTAAGAATATTTAATAAACAGTTAATCATAGATATTTTTAAATAACGCGCTGCTTCTAATTCAGTTTCGTTAAAGTTTCTTTTCGGGATAGTTCAGATTCGCTGAACTTTGCCAATAAAAGTTTATGCTGACCAAGTCTGATTTGACACTCGTGCTACCACGAAACTGGCAATTTAAGCTGACTTATCGCTGAACTTCGCTCAAACTAAGATAGTCTGATCTGCAATAAACGAAGCTTTGGCAACGAGCATTTTTGTGACGCGTTCCGATTCCGGTGGCGTTTGGAAACTTTCGATGATCGCGTGAACATGATCGACACGTTGCAGTGCTGTGATTTTCGGCTGTTAATAATCTAAAGAGAAGTCACATCTCTCGGAAAAAGTTCTCTTGCAAAGAAAGCCAAGACAATATCTCAAATGATGATCTTTTAGATATCTTTTCTTGAGAACCATTTCTCTCAAAAATACCTTATAGACACTCGGTCGAACAATTGAAAATAGCGAAACGTATCTTAAAATGGAATAAATGTATTTATCCGCATGCCTGTGTTAAAATAGATTTTTAATTATAATCAAGCACGTATATGGACTGAAATTTTTACTGCAAAGAAGTTTCTTTCGAATTCTTTCTTCAAATCTATCTACACTGACATATGCGCGTGATTAGTCATAACGCAATATTTACAACTGACTCAATTTGAAGCTTTTATGATGGGTTTTATCATAGGTACATCACGGTCTTGATATTTCCACAAAATATTTTTAAAATTGTTATATTGTACTTTGAATACTATTCTATTAAATGAAAGAAATTGTATTTTTCTATGTCAGAGATTATTTTTCTTTCTTTTATGCGTATTAATAAAATATAAAAAAATGTTAATCCGCTAATTGGACAATACTTCTGCAATGCTATAGCAATGTACATACAAGTGTAATAATTTCCGTTTTATTAACACTGCATTGCATAGCAAGCGAAACGATTGCTTGGACTTACTTGGAGAAGCTATAATTTTATTATCGTGCGTTTCACGTTTTTTAAATTGCAATGCGCGAATCGAGATAAACTCTAAATTATTATTATACGTACAAAAATGCACCGTGATTTATTTATTGTATAATTTATCGTATATTATAATTATAATTATAAATACTATGTATTTGGATCGAATTTACTTATATTGGCTACGATGCGATATAATTTAAATTCCGACTTGGAGTATAAATGTTTAATATGTGTGATGCGGCTACAAAAGTGTTAGATGGCTCTAATTCTTTTGTGACTGCTATCTACACATACATCTTAGCAGTGCAAACATATATGGAGTACTTTTTAATAAAATTTATCCTCTCAATATATTAAAACGAAAATATGTGAATAATAATGAAAATCAAACCTGTTATAATAAAAAAGAATTAAAAAAATATGAATTAAAAAAAATATATACTATACTTATAATATTTCATAATGATGCAATGTCTGACTGCTAGCGATTAATTAATTGAATAATTTTCCATGGAAATCGATGATTGTTTAATTATTTATCTTTCTATAAATATCATTTAACTATAATAAAATTCTTATAACAGATCGATATCTTGTTACAATTATTCTACACTTATTATCCCAGTTCTAATTTAAAGAGAAAAAGATTGAAGTACAAAAAATCGTATATAGTATAAAAAAGAGATAAGGAATGAAAGGGATAAAGAACATCCTAAAGATATTTTTCGATTTTATTGTACTTTAATTATCTCTTAATGGGAGTACCTACTAGTTAACAGTGGTGCGCCATCGAAAAGAGCAACACGATACGCATTCGTGAGCGCATCCACGCGAGCTTTCATCTCTCTTATGAAATTAGCATAATCTGGCAATAATAACTCATACAATCGTAGGAAGTCCAGTACTTTCGACCAATTATAGAGTACATTCATATCCTCCGTCGAGCACAACGAGCTTAGGGGCGAGTCGTCGCGGCAAGCAGCTCGTATCTCCCTTTATCTATTCAGGCATCTCTTCGCATATGTATGTGCGCGTATATATGTGTGTGTGTGTGTGTGTGTGTGTGTGTGTGTGTGTGTGTGTGTGTGTGTGTGTGTGTGTGTGTGTGTTTGCACGTGGACCAATACTTGTGTTACAAGTACATGAATGATTTAAGTATACACGTGCGCGCGCACGTATTTGCACGCGTCGTTGCATATGAGATGTTCACGCGCGAGCTAAGCGTGAATTCGAATGTGCGCGTTTGATGCGTATTGTACGATTTATCGTGTTCGTGGACGCAGCAGGGAAACTGAAATCGTTACGAGGTATAAATAAAAACATGAGGTTTCTTACGCTGTCCTCTTTCGAATCATTTATAAAGAACTCGTTTCTTTAACCTATTAATTTTGTTTATGCTTAGAATTGATGCTAACATTTTTAGTAGAAAGTGTAACAAGAAAGCTGAGCGCCGTTCAAGTAGTCTTATAATTTAATGTAGCAATTAGTATATTTTTTATTTATAAGAATGTATATAAAACTTATACTTCCTACGCAATATGATTCTTTGAGAGACGTCCTGAAGAATTATGGAGATCTCTTCTGGACGTTCTTAGAATATTCCTTGGAAAACTGTGTTATATAGGTTGTGTGTGTGTGTGTGTGTGTGTGTGTGTGTGTGTGT
>NW_017304450.1:653914-670695 GCF_001594115.1 Trachymyrmex septentrionalis | reverse complement strand
TATATATATAAATAATAGAAACACATTAAATCGCAGAATTCTTAATACAAGAAATTTTATGCTGTTTGATAAAATATGTATATTGAGCATTTTTTATTTAAGATATTTACTTTTATAATAGATTAGTGCACAACTTTAGTATGCGCTAATGCTCATTAGTGCGCTCAATCGCATTTGTTATTATCGTTACTTAATTAAATAGAACAAATTAGATTTGTATAAATTGATATTTTTTACTGATATATATTATTTATGCTGTATAAAAAAATTATGATGTTACTTATTAGGTATATTTAAATTTTATTCTATTATTTTTAAAGACGGTTGTATTAATAAATTAATTTAGTAATTTTATATCAATAGTTGATAAATTAAAGTGTTCAAAATTTGTACCAACATGTGATTATTGAAGAAAAAACTGTATTGCCATCAATTGATAAATTCTCAACATCTCTCTTTTATCATATGCGTTCTCAGATGGTAAAGTAACACTGCAGTTTCTTCTTTTGCGCCCTTTATGTCTATGGTCTACTCTATCTTAATTTATAACAAGAATTAGCTTTTTCGCTAAAAATTTATTTAGTATCTACGTATTTCACGAAGCAAATGAATCATCTGTCGTTCAAAATAATATTTTTGCAGAAATTGATTTTCGCAATTTTAGTTTTTAAAAAATGTTTTGCCATAATAATTTAATGCAGAAAATAATTTTATCAGAAAATAATTTTTGACGTTCTATAATTATATCTTTTTTCGAATTATGATTATTTTGCGTAGCTAATAGCAAGATTATGCATTACGTATAAAATATAATATAATCTAATATCTACATGTATACAACGTAAACTATATAAACTACATTTTCATGTTATTTATGTAGGTAATCTTTAGATAGTATTGATCATTGATGTCTGTATTCTCTTTATTGTTGCATCAGACACTGAAGCTTCT
This sequence comes from Trachymyrmex septentrionalis, assembly GCF_001594115.1. Lineage (NCBI taxonomy): Eukaryota > Metazoa > Arthropoda > Insecta > Hymenoptera > Formicidae > Trachymyrmex > Trachymyrmex septentrionalis. Next base: position 669,744 of record NW_017304450.1, on the reverse strand, counting down.
ATTTTGCTTGTTTATTTTTATTTATGAATATTAATGTCAAATATATTAACATTCATAAAACTTAATTGCTTTTTTTCTGTATTGTTTTCCAATTTATAATAAATTTACATATTTCACATTATTTATTGTACATAAAAAAGACTCGTGTAAATTAACGGAAATACATAAATATTCCGTGTGAATGCAATTTTGAAGTATACGACACAACTCTGATTAATCAATTTACTTTTTTGCTTTTTATTTTAAGATACGCTATCTATCAAGAAGCCGAAAATTTTATTTTATTATATAATTTTATCATTGCTATTTAACGAAATAGCAAATAATTCTTACATTTTTGTTTCAGGTTACTTCGTTACTTTTGGAGGGTGAGCGTCGCAAATTGGCAGTCTTGCAAAGGGAATTGCAAGCAGCCCTTGAGGAAGGTGGAAGCGTAAAAGTGAAAGAGAAGCAGCGACAAGAATTGCTGCATGCTATATCGTAAGTTTTCTCTAAAAATATCTTTTATTGATATAAAATATATGTAGATATTGTTGATGTATTTAAAAATTTGAATTGTTAAATTAATGCGTATAAAATTGCAAAAGTTTTCTTTTAATTTACGACATATTCTGTTGTCTTATTTATACTTTTTCGTATAAGTTTTTATAAAATGTAAGTAAATTAATTGTTTTAATCAATACTATTTTAATTTCCCCTACAATACTAATCTAAGTTTGATGTGGAGATGATGTGTATAATTGTATAGAAAAGAGCAAGGTATTAGGAAATAATGTTACCTCTCTCTCTCTCTCTCTCTCTCTCTCTCTCTCTCTCTCTCCCCCCTCTCTCTCTCCCTTTTTCCTTCTCCCCCTATTTCCTTCTCACTATTTTCTTTTCTTTTCTTTACTGTTACAATTGTTTTTTTTTTCTAGAAATAATATGCCGTAAAAGAAAAAGAATAAAGGGAAATGAAAAAAGAAATTGATATTGTACCTTGTGCAATAAAAATATAAAGGAAAATACGATGTAACGTATGTAATGTAAAATTTGGATACATGAATTTTGTGAAAAAATAGGTAAAAACACTCACATATTTGTTTGGTATGACTTAATTAAGCTATTATTCCTAAAATTATTTTACGCGAATATCTTTTTACAGAGACAGGTCTTGCCAATTTGATCATAATAAGGAATGTATCATAATAAGGAATTGTTTGTGTAATAAAGGCTTTCGAATAAAACATTTACTGAGAGGCAACTAAAACGCGGAGTAAGCGCTAATTTTACGTTAGAATCTATTCTTATGGGAATGCGAGCTTAACTTCTAAAAGATTTAGCGAGGGCGTTCCCGTAACGGAGTAATATATAATTTTATCGCAACACTTTTTACTTCAGTATCGCGTTACTTCAGTATACTCAGCATAATGCTTAATAATAAGTGAATACAACGAGCAAAATTACGTCTTAAGCTTAATTCATTAATATCAAAATTTAAACTTTAAACTAACTTTTCAGTTTACAGTATGCAGTATCAAGTTTTGCAACATGTGCATTATATTATCGTTGTGTAAAATTTAATTCTATGCTTTATTGTAAATATAGAGGGGTTGTTACTCACTCACTAATAGGATACTTAATTGATTCCGATTTTTTATGATTTCCAATGTGATTTTAAAGTGATTTCGATTTTTTTATAAATTTGAAATTATTTTAAATAATTTAATAACGATTTCATATGATTTCGAATAATTTCGAATAATTTAGATAATTTCATGTTTATATAACTACATGATTTCAACTTGATCTTTTAAAGATTTAATGTTGAAATGATTTCAATTGAGTTCTGATTTAATTTGATTTTAAATTGATTTTAATGATGAGTGTTTGAATGAGTATCACCTCAGTAAATATTTCCTATTGATTTTGTAACGAAATTCTAAATCAAAAGTCTAAACATGACATTGTTCTCAAATGTATCGTGCATGTTTTATTTTATTTGCAAAATTATTCTCGCCCCTTTGCATTGTAAACACATGGCAAAAAAGAGCAATATCTTGAGGAAGAGAACAGGTCAGCGGGATGAGAGACTCCTTTTTCACGCGTATACGAATACGAAGTTGTTTGCATAGCTCTCCCTTCATGTTTGCGGTGTCTCACGTCGTGTTTGTACATGGTAACCCTTTCACAGTCGGCTCTTTGATTATGCAGATTGATAAATTTATGAAATAATAAATATCTAGAAATTTTCTAATCTTTGTTTCTGATACACAAAAGAACATGCATTCAAATGAGCGATCATTTAGATAGCTACATAAGTGAAAAATATAAGATTAAAATTTGTTTATATTTTGCATTAGGCATTTGAGATAAAATATATTAACAGATATCTTACAGATCAATATAATTAAGTATAACAAATATATATGATAAAAGTAATAAATGCAATATTTCTTGATATATTGATAAAAGCTTCTACATATTCATTATTTCGTGACTGCTACGACGATCTTGGTTAAGGCAAGAGATAGGAACTGTGCGCGCGAAGGAGAAAGATTTCTGATCGTAGAACCTAGGTATTTTGCGGTGGAAATCGAATGGGTAACCTTTACTTAAATCGATTCTGGCAGCGTGGAAAATCTTTTGAAAAGAATGTCTGGAGAAAAAGAAAACCTCGATAACGCTTATGTAAATTTATTCAATAAAATATTACTATATATTACTGCAGTATAATATATGTCAGCATACATATTGTGAGAGATATTAAACGAGAAGGAAATTATGTTTATAAATTTGATATAATAAAACTGTAAGAGATGAAACGAATCGTACATCATAGTTGACATAGGTACAGTTCATATTATAATTCACTATTTACTTTGTCTTCAAAGCCCTAAACAATCTTATTTTTTTACCATCATCTCGCGTTTATCAAGCAGTATAACGCAATAAGCTTTATCTTTGCTTGAATAGATTTAATGTATTTTGTTCAAAGATATACAATAATAGTATATTTTTGTTCTTTGAAGATTGACAGTAGGATTGTTTTCCTTATATTTGTGTGCGCGTGTTTATCCACATATTTTTTAATTTAAAGTTGAAAAAAGACTAAATGATAAATGAACGTAATATATTATACAAAATTATTTTAAAATATTTTATGAAATATTATTTGAGAATAGTAAATTATTATTTTTTATTTAATTTGGAATACTTTATTTTCAAAAGTTTAAAATTATTGTTATTAAAATGTTTTTGTCGAACATTGTTAAAATAATCGAAAAATCTGCGTGACAAATGCCGTGAAGAAAATCTGTTTCTCATACAAAATTGCTCATACAAAGATTGAAAGTATAACAATTTTATTATTAATTTTATATAAGATCTTATATAAGATTGAACGATATGATTGATCGACGTTGATGATCTCTTTGTATAATGTTATATAAATATTATACAAAGTATCTATTTTATATTTAACTATTTATAATAAAAGAAGTGATATTATGATTTTTTAATGAAAAAAAAAACAAGGTTATTTTTGGCATTTCTTTTACTACAGCTGTTTCTTGGCCATTTGAAATAAAGTCTGAAAACAAAATTTTTTATTATAAGCGCTCAAAAAATTATTATAATAAATATTTTGTATATGTATGTATATATATATTGAGGAATTTTTGACATTCTATATTATTAGTATATTTAAAAATATCTGTGAAGCCATAAGATATTTTTCAATTCTATTAATATTATTCCCTTGAGCAGAATGTTTCGTATATGTACGTACAATCTACGACGTTAGCAAAGTCTTCGTAGGCAAGATTAGCATGTTATCCGCGCCGACGTGTTAAAGCGTCCTGCAACCGCTTTCAAAATCAGCTTAATCGACAAAAAAGCCCGTGCGATACCTCTCGCCCGAGCAATTAATTCCCTTCTGAACTTTACCAAGCGCCGTCAAGCTTCGGAGAATTTCCCAGATAGATGGAAACCTCCCGTTCGCTCTTGCGCAAGTCCGTCATGTGCTTGTGATCACATGCAAGTGCGTGCATAAAATCATGCGAAGAGGCGAGCGAAAAAACTTTAATTTATAAGATTGTTTGCTTTCTCGTAATTGCCAAAGTTGCCTCATGCGAGAAGTTTTTTCAGTTTATAAATCACTGGCTGAGAGTCTCTTGAAAAATGTGCTAGTGGGTCGTGAAAGTGTCATCTTCTTCTCGTTATGGCGATTTAGGCTCGTAGCCAAGATACCTAAAGGTGGCAGCCAAACTATTCGTATACTTTCGCAATTTCATACGAAAACTCGAAACAATGGATTCTTTTATGCAAATATTTTTTAAAGATTAAAAGATAATTTTTACTTTCAACAATTTACGATTATTATGGTATCTTTATACATACGTTTTAGCTATTCACACCAACTTTCATTGTAATTTTGCTCAATATAATGCATTTAATTTAGCAGGGTGTAGAAAGCTTGTGCATTGCATTTATTTTTAGAAACGCTTTTAAATTAATCTTTCTGTTAAATTCTTTGTCTGCAGGAAAATTCAAGGACAACACGAACAACTCGACAAAGAGTACAGGATTCACGCTGCCGGTGTTCTCCTATGTAACTCAAGGGGCTCCGGAAAGGTAAGGATACCAGACGATCATTATTCTTTCCTTTTTATTCGTGATTCAAAGAAGACAAATGATCTTCTCGATTATTGCTGCGCGACGAATTATCGTCCTTTGCGAAACTCAAGAACTCGTTCATTGAACATTTGACGTTCGCGTGTTTTCTCTGTTGCTCCTTAAATCGGATCGATAGTTTCTTCAAGATAACGATGTCACTCTAATCGATATTCTCGTCAAAGTACTCTCGTAAATGTTCTACTTCCGTCCAATATTCATAGATAATGTAGGATATTTTTGACTAATTATACTTCCATTTAATGATAGATATTATTTGAATAAACGAACTTGCTTTTTAAAGAAAAATATTTGAATGGAAGATAATGAAAATGAATCATTGATACACACACTTACGATACAATTCAAATAATCCGTCAAATTGATAAATAATAACGCGTGATGTAAATGGTCATGTGGAAACAACGACGCTCATTTTAAATGCTGAAAATAATTAATTACAAATACTTTATTCTTTTAATTGCAGAATTTTTATTTTAAAATCGATCAAGATTATTTGTTATACGTTATTGTTAACAATTTATATACGTAACATGTGTGTATATTTTTTACATCTAGCATTAATCTAAGATAAACTAATTTTATTAACCAATATTAATTTTTCTCTTTTTTATAATAACTATTAAAATTAATTTCTTAAAAATGCAAAATACTTTTATTAGTAATATTATTATAAACTGAAGTTGATTGGACTTTTTTAAAATCAGAAATTAAGCAAATATTGACTCAGTTCATCTCTATGTTCATTTTGTATGTACTTATCCAAATCGTGCCGATTAATTCGGAAAGATTTCTCAGATTCTTACGCTATTATAAAGAATTAACAATCACAGAAATTACTATAAAAAAAGGAGTTCTTTAGCAAATTTTTAAAAAATCTTATTGGTCTTATCTCTTTGTTGCTACGTTCGATATCCGTAACAATCACTTCGCTTCTAGGAGCTCTCAGAAAGCTTTAGTAAGCTCCGGTAAGCTGTTATTAGACTCGGTACATAATAGACTGCCTGTCTCGCCTTCGTTCCGCTTTGCATCGTCGGACCTTCAAACGACACTCATATCGTTTTATTCCTTTCATTAAATAATCTTAACGCAAGAAATTCATAAGGACACTCTACAAAGTCGCAAAATGTGCTCTTTTCTTATTTATTCGTGTCAATAATTGGATTTTGTAGTGCATTAACGTAATTTCTTAAAATGTATTCTTGTTAACATCATTATAATTACGTTCTTTCTTGAGAGAATGCTTCCGAAGGCTGTAATGCTAACAATACTGTGGAAATAATAGACGATAATGTAACGGTATCTACTAGATTTTGTAAAAATCGTCGTTATATATTACAACATATTACTTTTGATATTTGTACCAAAATGTTTGAAAGTTGCAGGCTTTAACAATTATCAACACATATGCATACATATTTTTAATTATTAGTTAATTTTGTGTATGTATATATGTATATATTAAGAATTTCTTTTGGAATTATTATAACTCTATTATCACTATATTATAAATGATTAGGTTTTATTAACATTTAAGATGTTTTTAATCAATGAATATTGTTTTTGGTATCTTATATCTGTTATGAAATTGTCACACATATATACAAAATTTGTCTTTAACAAAAAAGATACTATAAATTCAAAAGCTTTAAAAGAGCATAATATAATTATAGATAACTAAAGTTAATTATTAAAACTAATTTGTACCAGTTTGATAAATTGCTTCTTATTTTTTTTAACTTAAATCGCATATTTTATATTTCGAGTAAGGAGAAATATGTAGCGCTTTTTTTTACTACTGCAGCCCACAGTTTATGTTTAAATTTAATTCTTTTTTATTAAAAATATTCGAAATTCGCCTTTCTTTTAATATTATTCTTTCAATGAGAAAACATTTACGACTTTTTTTTTACTTTTGAGAAGCATAGGATAGTGTAATAGCTAAAAAAATTGGAAATATTTCTTTCCAATTTTAATTTCCATATTTAATATACATGTATGTATACAATTCTGATTAAATATTGGAAATTTTGTAAAAGAATTTTAAATAAATGTTTTATGATATTTATACTTCATATATACCCATTTAGATTTTTCGGAATTTATATTCAATCCGATATTGATAAATGTTATATATGAAACATTTTTATCGTTACAAGATATTTGTGGTTTTAAGCGTATTTTTGTACATTTATCTGATATTTGATCCAGTAACTCATAACTTAAGAGCAGCTTCCTACCTCTAGATATCTTTGATAAGCATGCATCTCAAAATACATATATACATATAAATGTATAAGAAATGTACATTTTTTTCTTATATCGTTACTATACTCTACAGCATATTTATAATAAGCATATTACATTAAAATTAAATTAAAAAAGTAATAACTAAAGAAGTAAGTATTCTCTTCAAGTATTAAGTTAAAAAAAGTTGCAAGCGTTTTCTTAAAATAATTTATACAATTACATTGAAGATACCTTCATTCAAGTTCAAGTTAATCAAGTATAGAAAATTATTAAATAACAAATCTAAGGACTCTTCCTATACAAAATAAATAATAATAAGTAAAGGGCAAAGTAAGAGTCGACACATTTCTTTAAAATTAACCGAAGAATATATTACAATTAAGTGGTAAAATTACATAAAGCAAAAATAAAATTAAAAATAAAAAAATAATAATAAAAAGTTACAAGTTTCGGCTACCGGATTGAGCCTTCTTCAGACATTAATATAACGAAAAAATCGTAGTACAAAATCAATAATCGCAAATGATCGCATATTCATTACATTCACAGTTGGGGTGAGTCTTGATGTAGAATTCAACATTATTTCCGTACGATTAAACAGTCAAATGTATTAAAAATATCTTGGCAAAGCTCTAGTTGATAAAAAAGATAAAATAAAAACTTCTTACAAAAAAATATCCACATAAATAAATTAACATACCGGAAATCTAATAAAAAATAAAAACTCACCAGAAATCATGTGTAAAATATTCAAACGAGCGTGTCTATAAAAGAATAAAAAAAAATTTTTAGAATATATACGGAAAGAAGGAACGCAGATGTGTAAGACAGACATTACGTGTCGATTATTATGTACGTTCGATAGTGCGGATCACTATAGACTGAGAGAAGAGACGGATTGTTAGTACCAAAAAGTCAAACTTTATTTATGATGGGAATATAAGCCTTGTGAAGACCTTCAGTGTCAGTTTGTAAATTAAGACCATTCTTCTGCTTCCTGATATTAAGCGTCTCGGAAACCAAACGTTTCCTATAGCAAGGCTCTTCGTCCAAAATTTCGACTTCATCCCATTGGAAATCGTGATCATGCTGTCTCCTATGCTCCGTTATGACAGAGCGGCTAGAAGTGTTGTATCTAATGTGATTGCGATGTTCTGTAATCTTGGTTTTTAATTTTCTGCCCGTCTGTCCAACGTATGACGCATCGCAATTATTACACGAAATCTTGTAGACCACATTGCTCTTTGATGTGCGTGGACAAATATCCTTCTGTACTTTAATGTATTTGCCCAATTTATTGGGACTATGGAAAGCTACCTTGATGTCGTTTTTATTGAAACGTTTGAACTTTTCCATGTGGAAAGGGATAAATGGTATCGTAAGCCAAGAAGCAGATTCATTCGCACAGACATTGTCAGAACTTTATGTGTTATGTGTCTATTTTTAATTAAATTTTTTATACGTTGATTGACTGTGTCAAAAATAAAGATCAGTGGATAGTCATTGTCTAATAAAATGTTAATAATGAATGTCAAATTCTGTGTATGAAACCTAAAGTCCGATAACAAAAAAGCTCTGTCAACCAGCGAAAGAATAGTCCCTTTCTTTTGTGCCATGGGATGATTAGAATTGAAATTCAAAAAAGGTTCTTCCTTCCTGAAAAGGTCGGCTTACGGTACCAATAAAAAACAAACCTTAATTATTAAATTAAACTGAAGATATTGTTAATAAACATGATAAGTACGCATACAAATTATTTGAGAAATAAACGAACCTGTATAAAATTTGCGGAAGGTTTATTTGTCAGTAATAAACGTTATATAGCGGGCAATATTCCGTCAAGTTTAAAAGCGATATGAACGCATCGTCTAAGGAGCGAACGAGTTTGCCAAGAAAATCAGTAAGATAGACGACCCTGCGTTAACAGCGACGCTTCAGCCGTAATATATTCAATTTCTATTCCTTCTTGCATCCAGGCTCTCATCCTTTCGTTAAACGAAGAGCCATGATTATCACTGCACCATAAATCTATTCACTGTCAAGCTTTTTAGCTTGTTATTATCAGTTATTTGATTCACTGCAAAATATTGCGCGAATGTCAATTGAATTGAAGTTCTTGCAATTTATGTACAATATTTTTTAAGCTGATAAGTGGACTTTGTAAGAATTATGAAATTGCAATTATCATTGATGACATAAACGAACATCAAATCATTCTCTCGTTGAATATTTTTGAAGATAGGCTAATAAATGATTGAATTAATTTTTCATTGTTAACCTTTGAATTTTTTAATAAGAAGTCAATGTGATACAACGTTGAATTATAATAAACATCGCGTTATAATAAACGATCAGATTGAGTTTTTTGTAAGGTATCGTAATGTAGCCCAAAAGAACATTTAACTTTCGAGAACATCGACACGGTATAAGATAAAATCTCTTTAGGATTTCATCGTCAGATCTACCGCGTAATAGATTCAATTTCTTTGGTCTTGTCTATCGCTACCATTCTCTTTGGCTTCCTTACCTTCTCTTTGTCTTCGAACTCGAGTTGAGCACCGTCTTCGGTAAATGAAAGTTTGGCCAGATTATCGCGCTTTCGCGAGAACGAAATATGGTCGCGCCGAGTACCATTGCAAACTCTTGAAACGTTCGAGTGTCGTCGATTCTATCTTAAGCTTAGCATCTTCGAGCTGCGAGAGAAACTGAAGCTTGCAGAAGCTGCGGGCTCTGAATCGGAGTATTGTGGAACGGCAAAGGACGTTATAACATCGTACAGCATTGAACGATAAAGTCGTATCCAGGTCATCGCAGTTCGAAGTGTGCAACGTGGCGTTGAAGTAGACGCTGAAGAATAGGAATTCAGTTTAAAAATAGAAAGTACTCGCCGAGAAGATGGAAAGGGCAATAGGTAGGTAAACGAGATGAGGGGAAGACACGTCGAAAAGCAGTTTGCGCGATTGTGACAGGTGAAATGAACGAAGCGAGTTTCGAATAAGCGAAAGAAAGGAAACCTTATGGAAAATAAAAATAATAACGGTCGATATACGATACGAATGGAAATGCAACAAAGTGCATTATGCGATGGAGAAACCGCGTAAAAGCAACGGCTAGACAATATTGAAAAAATCGAGAGACTAATACTAAATGAGAAGCTGAACAGAAGCGTTGATAGAGTGCCGAGGACGAACCGAGATGGAAGATACGGGAAAGAAAACAGATAGATTACGCCATCAAACTAAATAACGACGCTTATACCGCATCGGTACGTAACAGTCCATCCTCTCTTTCTTCTTTTCTTTGATTTCCTTAAAACTTCTTCATAGTCACCTTATTCCATTCACGCTCGACGACGGGATGCATTAGTGATATCCAATTACAGGGCAGTACTTTGGCTGCAAGTCAGGCGCATTATCTCGTTGTATACTTATAAAAGAAAGGTGGCGACATGAGTATTTCAAGTGCAAAAATAATTAACTAATTTGCAAGTTACGGTCGACGCCATCTAAATTCAAATTGATAAAATTAGTAAATGATGCTTTTTAACCCTAAAATTATTGTCTGAACAGATTTTTGATTGGATTTTATTCTGCGAGGATAAAAAGGAGTGATCTGAGATATTGTTTGCATATGAGCATTTTTTTTTACACTTCTTCAAACTTGTTTTTTTTTCCTTAAAAAAAAATAATATAAAAATAATCCTTATAATTTATTTATATCTTTTCTCATTATTATTATTATTTTTATTACAATAAAATCATTATTATTATTTTTTTTATTATAATAAACAAATAATTTTATAAAAAAGAAGGATGCATGGGCATACATATCTCACGTAATGATCGCATCAAACATTAAATTTTGTTTTATGTACCTGTGAATTATTACTACTGGTAATAATTAGCTTTTTATTTTTAAAAAATAAATGCATGAAATATATACGTATACGTTTTATAGATCATAGTGCTATTATTATATAATATGATTATATCATTTAATATATATTATATTATATATTAAAATTATTATTACATTAAAAATAAATGTTATTGTAATACTGAAGACGCATAAAAAAAGCTATTCTACAATTAGTAAAATGAAACGTTAAATTACATGTTGAAATTGTATTAATGGATAGAAAGATTAATAATTCGATATTGAATCGCTTTTTATCTATGGCATAGTGTGAACTGGCGTTGATTATTCGACATAATTTATGAAACTGGGCGGTGGATGTAACTGAAAATTCACTTTTTGTCCACTATTTGTCAGAGAGTGACATGTGTGCGATGTAATGGGCGATTTTATTATAAAATGAAAACAATGAGAGACAGAGAGAGAGAGAGAGAGAGAGAGAGAGAGAGAGAGAGAGAGAGAGAGAGAGAGAAAGAGAAAGCTCTTTTGCTTTTCTATTGGGTACGCAATTGTATTATTGTTATTTAACTTACATTATGACATACATTGACGTTATTGTAAAAGTTTTATTTATTTTGTCTAGTTTAGAAAAAGAGTAACATATGTTGTGCGTACAAATATTTAATTTTATATTGTAAATACAATGGCACAATATAAAAACTGCTTTATATTAAAAACAGAAATAATATTTTTAAAAATAATTTGTATATAACATCGTACAAAAAGAGTGTGCTAACTTTTTAATTCTACTTACAAACAAAAAATTAATTTCTAATTATTTTTATATTTTAATTTGAATATTTTATATTTGTGTGTGTGTATGTGTGTTGCGTGTAGTGTGTGCATATGTATATATTTTTTTATGTTTGTGTAATAATTCTCTCTAAAATATCTCCATTTTACAATTTATATTCAAGAAATTGTGCTTTTATCTCAACTAAAATATATTATATTTCAAAAGTAACTGTACTTGAGAATAGTTGCTGTTACAATTACCATTTATCTTGATCTGCATGAAGTTTGTTTGAATTTCTTCTTGATATCACATGAAAATCAATATTTCAGATAGCACTTCGAAGCAACGCCTTTTGTTAGATTGTCTCTGTGTGACCAAACTTTGCATATCTACTATTCTCGATGTGGAAATTCACATTCAACATAAGTATCGACTGTCGGAGTCGATGTTTTATTCTGATTTCGATCAAATTTTCTTCGAACATTTGTCACGTTCTACTTTTCAACCATGTTTCATGAAAAATTTCGAATGAAAAATTTCAAAAATATAGTCTATCGCGATTCAAAAATTTACTGGAATTCAATATTTCTGTTAATAATTGAAAACAAAGGATACATACACACAATTAATTATAGAAGGCAAGTCGACAATTGCATTTAGTTTTTTTTTTCAATCACGTATAATATACGAAATAAGTTAAATATTTATTAGTTTTTATGTAATAACTTAAAAGAAAAATACAAATAAAGTACAAACTAAAAATCTAGTAATTTTCATAGAACAAACTTTAAAATGGTATAAATATAAAATAGGAAATAATATTCTTCTGCGTAATTAATTTGACTACTAAAAGGAGATTTTGATTGGATGATGCAAGTTTACAAATATCAATACTTAAGTATTATAAAGTTGAGAAAGATAAAGTAATTAAATTAAGTAGTTTAATTAAATTTTTATAAGATAGAAAAATATGAACCTACAATTATTATGTAATCTTTGTTAAAACTGAAAATTAAATATTTTATAGGAAAGATTACTAAGAACTGAAAAAGAAGAAGATATTAAAAGAATGATATTAGATTATACAAATATTTATATTGTAGGAAGGAATATTAGTATAGATTAATGATATAAAACAAATTAAGAGATACTTGTTGTGTGTGTAACATTTCGTTTCTTTACATATATTAATAAACAAGTAAAAATATTAAAATATAGAATACAAAAAAATAGGAAAGGGAGAATATAAAGAAGAACCTCTAAATTAATATCCCTTTCATGTTCTTCATGTTCTGATTCCATACCGCGTAGTTTATTAGTGATCTACGCTGGGCTTTCCGTTCAGATTGCTTGATATTTTGACTATGAAAATATTTGACTATGAATATAATTTAATAATGTGTATAAAATATTTCTGATATCGTGCATAGATATATAATTATGATGTAGCTGCAATATTGACATACTAGATTTTCTTTTTTATAATAATAATTTTTGTAGTTTTTAATTATTATAAAGTAAATGTTAATAAACAAAAATATTGTGTATCATCGGGATCCATGCGATGCCGCGACCTGATGGTTAAATCATCTAAAATTAATACAAAACGTACTAATAAGAATTGGCATTAAATTTTGTAACAATATTTGCGTCGTTTTTTAAAACGAAATTTTTTAATGTGTAAATAATATGATAGTAATTTATTAGTTTTAAGTATCGCAAGCTGCGTGAATAAAATTACCATCATAAGTAAGAAACATGAAAATAAAATTTTAACAATGTTGCAATACAGAAAACGAGAAAAAAACATATACATACTGTGTGACTGTCGTGATAACGAGGAATATAACAATAAGATCAGGAAAGACATCAAGCGAGTTTCGTTTCATTGTGTTCTATTGAGAAATAGGAGCGTATCATCAATTGTTGTAGCATTCTGAGACTCGTCGGATGATGCCATAGAAAAGCACTGTCGAAAAAGGCTGCAAGGAGAAGGTCTAACGATCAAGATTGTATTTTCTACGAGGATGCTGCGTCTCCGTACTTATCTGCAATAGTGTTTCTTTTTAATTAAAAATACATGGCGTTTTTCTGAAACGGTAATTTAAATTCATAAGTTTCCTCGCTTTTGCAAGAGCAAATGATTTCATCATTTGACATGGAAGCTTGTATTTAAAAAAGAAAATTAAAATTTATTGACGATAACGGTAATCGATTGCGTGCAATGGAATTTTTTTATCATTCATGAGCTTCCTTAGAACGTGAAAATGACTTATTTGCGCAAGGTTTTGTATGGTATTTGTTATTTTGAAATTTATCGATATTTTTGTTTAAAACTTTTGCATTGAAAATTGTAACTTATTTTATTAAAAATTGAGTGAAAATTAGGCATTAAGCGCAAAATTACTTTGATTGTTAAGCTGCAAAACAAATAATATGTTCTTTTATTTATTTATATAAATATGAATATTTGTTAGAATGTTTTTTTTTCTTCGTTTCTGTTGTTATTTTTTTTCTATGGCATTTTAGTGGGTCGGATTAATCGTAGTTTCGATTTAACTAAAAATCCTGAGTTCACACAACGGATACATCTTAATTTGCAAGTTGCAAGACGTGGTGTAACGAAAACATGGTTTTTATCGTTACTCAAACATTCATATTATTAACATGACTTATTCATTTCTATTGTCGATATTAAATTTTGATATTTTTTCCTTAATTTAATATCCGTTATGAATTTTAATATAAATTTTGGTAAAAATATTAAAATGTTAGAGCTTAAAAATTGTAGTTAAAATTTTTTTAAATATTAGGTCGGGGAAAAAGTCTCCGTATTTAAAAAAATTTTTTTGCAACAATTTTTTATTTGTTGCGAAATTTTCGTTACAATTATATCATTCACTACAGCAAAGTTTCAGTTTTAAGAATCTGTTTTATAAATTGCGGTGTGATTTTTATCGGAGTTATGAGTAATCAAAGTCAGAATGCTTTTTTACTTAACTCGTGAATAATTCAGGAACACAAAATCATAGAAACATTTTTTAAAAATAATTTTGTAGGGAAAGTTTTAAGCTTTCACGATAGGTAGTCGAAAATTTTCGCAAATTTTTTTTGGGCACGTGAGAGACTCCTAAAGTAAAAAGAAAATTTTTTATCTTTTTCAGCTCGTAGTTTTTTAAATGTAAAAATTACCAAACTCTCTCATAAACTCAAAAAAAATATAATAACCTTTCGAAAGTAGAGATTTCAAGCTTTAAAGCCCTTTCCTTCAATTTAACTTTTGTTCATTTTTGACAAAGATATTGTATATACAATTTTGAATTAAAAAATACGAAGAAACTTTTTCCCCAACCCAATATCTATTTAATGTTATCTAGTATATTGTTAATTCAATACCTTGTCAATAATATCAATAATGACTAGTAACGATTTCTTCATTCTTTTATAATTTTTGATAATATTTCTGTTATAAATAATTATAGTTTGTAGCAATATTTTATATTGATAACTTTTTTCCTTTTGTGATTGCTACCTGCATTGTGTCTCTCTAGTAAATCGCAATGTGCCAAATACAATCGAATCAGTGTAGTGATATTAAGCTAATGCTCTGGGAGGAGCAAGTCAGCTTATCGGGTTGATGATTTACCGCGGCTATCGCAGTGCGCGCAAGCAGTTTACACCCTTCGTGGCGGTAGAGCCATAGAACGTAGTGGTGCAGGCGGCGTTTAGGAAATAGGGGCGAGAAGGTTGCCAGGTACCGGAGCTAGGTTAACCGAATTCAAAATTATTACGGTCTAGCTTAACTCTCTCGCATATCCCTTCGCAGTGGAAACCGACTTCGAAGTGACGGCGGGACGAAGTGGAAGCTTTGGAGATGCAGTACGACAGAGATGGAATCAGAAATGTGGCGGAACAACGATAAACGGGAAACGGTTATATGAAGGCAAACCGCGAAGTAGGAAATAATACAGAGGAATATCGGTGATCAAAAGAGAATTATTGTGAGACGATATGGAAACGAAAAGTATACATACGTATATATGATTCTCATATTCCACATCGATATAGTCGAGTTCGAAGTGAATGGTATAACTTATATAATCTAATAGTTATTGAATATTTTATTTTATATACATATAGAGACAATTGGACGAAGAGTGATTTCTTGAACAAAAATAAGTCGAAGTGTGGAATAAACTCTTTAGTCCGAGACTTTGTTTCTAAAAAAAATCAAGATCGAAAATCGCATTGAATATCG
>NW_017304450.1:652400-653814 GCF_001594115.1 Trachymyrmex septentrionalis | reverse complement strand
ATTAAATATGAAGTTTTAAATTTAATATTTAATCAATTTAATATTTTTCAAATTATAAATTTTTATTGTAGCTTTAAAAAAAGGCACGATTATTTTATTGAAGTTACATTTTAAAAGATATAATGTAATATTGCAATATTAATATAATATATACTTAGTATTTGTTAATTGAATATAATATTTTATTTTACATTCATATTTTTAACGTTTTTATATTTTGTTTTTATAGATAATATTATGTTATGTATAAAATTTAGAGAACTAGTGAATTGTACACTTTTCGTAACTAGAAATTTGATATTAATAAATTTTTAGCTAAAATTTGTTCAAAATTTATAATTTTGAGGTAGACATTATTTAATAAAAATATACAGAAAAGTAGATGTGAAGTCCAAAATATGAATGAGAGAAAGTAAGAATAGTCCAATACATTTCATTCGTTTTCACGTTGCTTGCGCTGCACTTGCAAAGGTCGTACGAATCGCCGTAATTGCTTCGTCTAGTTCTACGTTTGAGTTTGGTTTATGGATCGAGATATATATTGTATATTGGATTCGAGGTATGAGCTAGGGATCGTATACAAACTCGGTTTACTACCTGCGTGCTGATTGAACTTGTTCGTTGTGACCGTGTACCGTCTGGTGCCGTTGATCGTGATACTTCGGCTATCGCTTCGAAACTGACAGACAATTTTCGAAACCGATCACGACATTTGGCTCGGTAACGAGCCAATTAATGAATATGGGGTGTTTATTCGCGATGAAAACGTTGAACTTGAAGAGTAAGTGCCATATTGTTAATATTATTATTTCTTTTATATGATTTTTTTAGCTATATACGTGTGTGTAGATCTTACATCTAATTTAGTTGCATATGCCGCTACGAAAAATCCAAAATTTAAATAAACTGCGAGTCGGTTATTTATCAGATAAAATTGTTTGCGAGATTGCAATTAAAAAGAACTGGCGACTAAATTGATATTATCTATTGCATTGTTCTCCTTTCTCTAGAAATGTTTCAGCAGTAGTCCTGTTTAGTAACTTTGTCAAGCACAAATAATAATTATTTATTATCGTAAATAACATCAATTTTTTGTAGTATGGAACGTTTTTTTAAATAATACTATGTTAGACTAGTATAATGTAATCAATTCTATTGTAATTTACTATATTTAACATTTTATCGTATATATTTTGTATTTAAAACTGTTATATTTTACAAATTTGTAACAATATGGATAATTATAAATTATAATATTTATCGTATGATGTGTTAATAACTTAATATATGCGAGAATTATATTTTTTACAAAATGATTTAAGAAATGTTAAAATATAAATTGAATTTTATAAATTTTATATAAATTTTAAAATAACTTTTTTTTTCTGCGAAAGAAATATTTATTATATTAATA
>NW_017304450.1:647189-652300 GCF_001594115.1 Trachymyrmex septentrionalis | reverse complement strand
AGAAATTAATTTAATTGTATAATAAATAGTATATAGTGTTTGTGAATATTTGTAAATTTTTAGTATGAATAAGCGAAATAAAATAATATCTGTTTTATTATTTGCAAATAAAAAAGACAAAATGCTTGTTTTAATTACTGAAAAATTCTAAATAGATTATTTTTTCTCTTTTTATAAACTATATTTTAATCCTTCTATTTATATCTCTTTTCAATTTTTAATTTTCGCAGTAATTACCACAGTGTTACAGAGATTGCCTAAGTGTTTTAAAAAGACTATTACGATGTTAAAAAAATGCACTCGGTTTATTTGCGCATACCATGAAAAAATTATTTTTCACAATTAAATTCTGTTTGATTCTTTTACAATGCGATAATGATAATCTGCAATACAATTATTATACTAGACCAAGTTATCAAAGTTATCGAACGAAAACAAAAAATATCTAACACAGAGATTATAACGAATTTAATAGCAAACGTATCAATAACTAATTATATATTGTATAAGCTACTTGTACGAGACATTGTATTAACTTTCTATTTCTGGGCAATTTGCATTATTTCAAATTACAATTTCAGCACGCGGCATAGCTGCTTTTACCATAAATATAAATTCCGAACTTCAAGGTAGAAAACGGGAGCATGTTATCGTAGTGGCGAAATCTCGATAGCATTATGCGACGAAACAAAACAATGAAGATAATGAGAACCATAATAGTGATGATAATGAGTGTTTTATGATAAAATAGAGTATTTTCTCGAGTATTATATTCTTATTTCCGATTTTTTTTTTGATTATTTTTACTTTCTTACAAAACGATGAATAACAAAGAAAATTAATCAATCCTTTCAATTTGCTAATGAGAAATATGTTCCACGGTTCTTTTTCATCAATATAGCTACTAAGAGAGCCAAGAAATTTAAAAAACAAACAAATAAAACAGGTTTTCTTTTGTAAAGTCACAATTTAACATTTATATTATTGTATATATGTAAGACAGTTATAATTTTTGATATAATTTGATATAATTTATCGTTCTTTTGGGAAAATACAAAATTTCTTAAAAATTGTTTATAAATTGTTTGGAATAATTTATTCTATCTTGGAAAAGATACGAGTGCCTGTCCTCGGTTGGAATATATTAACGAAGATGGAAGAGACGTCCTGCATCGGTGAGTGCATGGAGACGATGGATTTTCTTTCCTCTTTAGTTACTTTCGTCGGGTTTCTTCCACACTAGCAACTCCCTTCTTTAGGCGTCGACACCACCAGCATACCGAATAGAATAAAATAGCGATTAATCATGGTCGTACGGATGGTGGTGAAAAATTCTCGAAGAATGGAACCGCGACGTTGATTACATCCTGAAACGATGACGAACGAGTTTCGATCGATTCTTTGAGATTTTGTAGTGGGAAAATTATTGAAGAATGTTAAAGAATGTGTCGAGGAGTTTGAGCAGTTTCGAAGTTGGTACTTTGCAGACTAACATATACATATCTCTAAAGACGATCAGTTTTTATGGATGACGTGTAAGATGAATCCTTTAAAAGAGAATTCAATTAACAAGAATATAAAACATGAACGCAAAGATATTTTCTTGTAAATGTTTGAAAAAGATATTAAAAATTTTTCGAATAATTTAAAGTATTAAAAATATTACAATAGAACGTTTAAATAAATGAAATATCGTACTATACTTAAAATGTGTGTTACATATACTTTACGAGAGAAATATATTATAAATCTAAAAAATAATATACATTCTAACTCGACAAATGTGGATTCAACGGATTCATGGATGAAAAATTTTTAATTTAATTCTTACATTATTTATTCTGTTTGATTCCTCATAAAATAGTAATTGACTTTTCTAATTAGAAATACATAATCTAAATGTACGAAGATAAATTATTATTTAAATTAGCAAATAGGAATTTGATCTAAGATTACCTTTACAATTATTTATGTAATTTCCACTTGATAGATTTTTTTGTCTTCAGATTTTTTGTAAGTCTATATATCTATTATTTTTTTTCTTGGATATATACAATATATATCTTGAAAATTTCAATATTTTACCGTATAATGTACATATACTTTACATATTTTTAGAATATTCTTTTATTTTTCTTACATTAGAATTGTGATTGTTCCAACTTTTACATGTTCCTCTTTCTAGCGAGACATCAGATGGAAGGTTGCGCATATTATATGAACTAATAGCCGATAATTATGTTAAGCGCTCTAGGCGTCTGCCACAATTTACTTTCGCTTATATCCGACCGCGATTAATTATATACGCGGATATTAAGAAGTTTACGTATCGAGCTGCGGTACGCCGCGTCGAGAACAAGTTTTAATAAGCGACGGAAAATGTATATTAAAGTATAAACGAGTTTTCGTGGCCGTATGAGTTTTCCTACCGACGAGGGCGCATTTGTATGCAGTGCTGCATTGTATTTCAGTTCAAATGCATTCTTTACGTGGCAATGCACTTGTCTCGTAAATGGTTCATTAAATAGGAAGAACAACATTAATGTTAAACAAAAGATAGCTACTGAATCACTCGCGTTCGAAGTCACCAGTTTTCTTTGAGAGAGTCACGTAAACTTTGTCCACAGTTTCTACGAGTTTTACTAACAATAAGTATGCTATCCCAAAGCACGCGGCGTAACAATGACATTGTCGTATAACTTAAAGTTTGCCTTTATTCTGACAGGAAATCTCGTTTCTCTTAAAAACAACAATTTTTAAGAGCAATTGCCTAAGGACGTTTTCCAAGTTGGTATTTAATTAACAATTTAAATAATATTGAAAAATGATACTCAAAAAATTTTTTTTCCAATTGCAGGAAAAATTATTTAAAAAAAAACACATTAATATAAATTTTTTTTCTTTCTCTCTTTTAACTTATTGGATTGCGCAATTGTTAACAAATCATAAACTGCACATTGGAATTTAGCAAATTACATATATTCAAACATTGTTATTTTTTTCTGTTATATTTATGTTGTAAAAATAGCCCGTTATACGGATTCGTTGTAACGAATATATTGGTATGCATATTGTTGCCTTTATTTTGTTTAATATACTCCAGATGAATATTCGCATCGGTTAGCTGCATGAAAGATGCAGCGAGAAATGTGGCCACTGAGGTTTATTAAAGAGCAATATGCGCAACTTTAAAATTCAATAACAAACGTTGAAATATATACGTTGCTAATATTTTAAAATTTTACAATAGTTAAAATACCTTATATTAAATTAAACTAATTTATTTCTTTCGTATGCATTTACCATATTCTATTGCATAATCGACTCATTGTCTTATCGATTTTGTATTACAAATGAAAGGTTCAGTAAATTCTAAATTGAATTTTGTGAATATATTACTTTAGAATCAATTTTCTACTGTGGCTTCGCGTGATCCTCTTACTTATAGTAATTTACGAGATACTACGCTATCGCTAAAATACTTTGAAACAAAAAATTGACGATATGTCTATATTTTTCTCAATAAAGAATTTTTTTCATATCTTTGAAATCTGCTGTGTTTAACTCATATTGAGTGACAGAAACAATGAAATATTTAAATGATTATAAGAATAATGTGTGTGTGATATACACGTACCCACGTAATCAATTCTGTCCCTAAGAAATTTTTTACAAACTAAGAAGTGTATCATAAAAGCTTACCAAATTATATGAAAAAATTGTTGATTCATCTTTACAATAATATGTAGCTAATTGTTTAATTCTTAGTTATAAACTTGAATTAATATATTATTATTTAGGAATATGCTCTTCGTGCCATTATAGATTCTCGTTTCCGTTCAGCTGTCTTTTGTAATTATATTTTAATTTTTTTTTTAAATCTTGATCGTATCGTTCATTTGAACATTGGATATTTGCTGATTGAACTTGATAAAATGTTTTTTTCAGTGACAAACTTTTCGAGTGCGTAGAGTTTCAAGTGTAGGTACTTTACGTGCGAGGTACTTTTATTCACTTGAAAGTAGCGCAGAACAGAACCTGATCGACGGATGGGAGAGTGGGTGTTGAAAAGACACGACAAGCTTGATATTCCTCGTTCTCGTGTAAAGGAGATTGGGAGCGGCACTTTCCCTTTTTCTCTTAACCTTACCTATTTTGCGTTCTTCCGTGTCCGAATTTTAGCATTATCCGTGTCATAATGCTTTCTTAATTCTTATCCTGTCTCATGCAGCAAAATTATTTTTGTTTCGGTGGTCAAAGAGATTACGTAACATGGTAGACAATAAAAAAAAAAAGAGTACGATTATTTCTGAAAATGAATCGTGCGTCTCGTTCAACTCTAATTTTCTCTCGTCCTTCTGTCGTACCTTTCCTGTACATACGCCATCGTATTACGCTTATTTCGATTTTCATGTCGTTCGCATGCCACAAATTTGCTTTGCAATAAGAAATGTGTCGACGATGCTTTGCATATTACAGCAGAAATATGTGAAGCTACGTATATCGTCGTACCGAACGCGTATTCACTCCACGAGACCGCTAACGTTTAAAGTACATCGCTCATACATAAATATCTGTTCCTTCGATGACAAAAACGACGTCATTTATCGACGTGACTTAAATTTCTCATTAGTAACTTCGAGATAATTACGAAAGCGTTTCGTGACAGCACGTTTTCCTGCTTTAGCGTCATGTAACAAACTTCACAGCTTGTATTGCTACATTTACATAGTGCGCGGAAAGTTGATGTGCACGTGTACAGAGCAGGGCATTCCTGTTTTGCATCGCGTTCGCCATCGCTTTGTCGCGAAGTTTATTAGAAGATGGCTTTTTGCTGGAATGCCTTTATCACACAGTCTTCATAGTGCAGTGAGAACTTCAACTTGACTGCAAGACTCGGTGTATTTTTCCTTTCGCTTGAAGGAATAGGTATGCCCTTGGTATCTCAAAGATCGTTCCTTTGCGATTATTCTTCTTTTAGCGAAAAATTATTCTTTTGGAAAACTAACATTTCATAGATTTGTTTATTTTCAGTTGTTTGAACCGATTACTACTCAAAAAATTTAAATACCGTTGCTATTTAAATATCAAAATTGATAAAGGATCATGAT
>NW_017304450.1:645192-647089 GCF_001594115.1 Trachymyrmex septentrionalis | reverse complement strand
TTTCAGTTGTTTGAACCGATTACTACTCAAAAAATTTAAATACCGTTGGTATTTAAATATCAAAATTGATAAAGGATCATGATTATATATATATGCAGTGTTTGTAGAAAATAATAGCGTTAAATTTGAAAAGTTTGTAAAAAATAAAACAAAAACATTTATTCGATCTGTATAATGATGATGATAATCTTTTATATTTACTTCACTTGGAGACAATTTATATAAGTAAAACAATAACTTTTCCCATTAATAGACGGTACTGTTATAAAAGTAAGGTCTACTAATTTGATTTACTAATATTCTTCGATTATATTCGATACTTTATTCTAGTATTTCTTCGAGGATTCATAAAAGTTGCTATGTAACCGGGTTTGTAAGTTTTCAGCTTCGATTAGAATCGACTTCCGGTATAAGCTTACGAAACGAGACGGTATCCCTCGTTCTAACGAGTGTTCCGCGTTCGTGAATAGTTATTCGTTGTCAAAGGATTTCGTGATTTTGTCATGACTCCGCTGGATTTTTGCCCTCGGGCACCTACGAAAACGGTTCTTATATAAGAGCAAAAAACGAGATCAACCCTGATACAAGCATCAGGGTATTAATATCGACACATGATTTAATGTTCTGAATGTATTCAGATATTCGATCAATGTGTCATTACATTCTTGGAAATCTGTCTTATTTGATATCCTTGTAAACGCGTGCTTCCGTTGAAAATCAATCGATATAAAAATAATACAAGTAAGCAAAGATAAGTTTGATTAAAACGGATTTTAAATATTAAAAAATATTTATCATCGCTATTCGCTTTGATCAAGTAAGACTTTCTTTGTTTATTATATTATTCATATTACATTTATTGAGTATACGTATTGTATAATCATACACAGAAAGAAAAAATTTGTTATGAACGCTAATCCTATGCCACAACAGTAAATTCCATTTGTAAATATAAGGATTGCAAATTATTTCCAGGTGTAACAAATATTTATTTTTTTGTACTTGCTGCAAAAATTATTTGCAATAAATGCAAAATATTTGTCAAATATGCAAATTTATTTGCTATTTATAGCAAATAAATTTGACATAATAGTAATTAAATTTTGCAATCCTTTTGCGTTCATAGCAAAAAATTATTCCAAATATTTAAACTTTTTAAGACAAGAAAGTCTATCTTTAAATAAACTCAAAATATTTTAATATATTCGATAACTTCTTCTCTTTTTGTTTTTATAAATATTTTGTAATTAAACTTCACGTGCTATATATGTTTCTATTGCATGAATAAAGTGCTTCCGCAAGAATCGATGATTGCGGAATAAAAAGTGGGCGTGATCTACATTGCACGTGGCGTAAACCTTATTTAAATTATGCAAATGCAAAAAAAACTTTTGAAACTAACAAGTCATATCGTAGCGTAGAAAACAGCATAAGAAGACGTTGAAGCGAAAGGTCAATTTAGATTTAAACACTATAAAAAAGAGCTGGAAAGACATCTTTAAAGCTGCGGAAGAGAAATAAGATCATCGATGCTCTTTTGGGCTGAGAGTTAAATAGTCTGAAGTCACAGCCGAATAATCAAGACATGTATCGAATTGTAAGCATTGATTAAATGCTGCGGTCGAAGGTCTAGGACACTCTATATAATCAACTTTGTGACAGTTTAATGATCGATGCATGTTCACTTAAGTAATTAGTCACTTATGCATGTAATGTGAATATATTAGCAATATTCGATAGTATTATTAATAGTATTAATAACGATAGATAATAGATTATAGAAGTAATGGCTTATAGAAATAACGTGCATATAGAAATAATTGTAACGATATCGATATTTTTATTTTTGTTTTTTGTAAAACAGACTAATATACAAAACAGAATATATATATATATA
>NW_017304450.1:644196-644886 GCF_001594115.1 Trachymyrmex septentrionalis | reverse complement strand
CCAAGTTGGCAAAAATTAAATATCTAAAAAATGAATTCGTTCACAATTTCATGTCATTTCATAACATCTATTTTATAAACAAAACAACAATTTTATTTATATATTTATTTTATTTATGTCACATTATGGCAATGAAATCCTAATAATTTAAATATGTGTGAAAAATGCATGGAAAATTGATCAAGCTCGTAGCTTTTGATTATAAAAAACTTGACACATATGTGTATATATGCTATTCTGTATAACGGCAATAAACTCTTTGTGATCTTCCTAACTGCTGTATGGGTTACCAGCAAACAGAATTTTGTCGTTGTCACTCTGTTCTATGCACGTAGTCCAAATCCGTCCGACCGAGCAACGACCTGTTCTACTGGCACATACTTTCTATTCCATTCTGCATTCGACAGAAAACGTAGAAGAGTGTGAAAGAGGACGAATAAACAAAGAGAAATACAATCACGAAGCTTGATTCTCTCTGTCATGAATGCGTGTACGCCCGTTCCTTTTTCATTAACTTCGCCAATTTACCTTGGTTCCTTTTTTATTCTTGCTTTAGTTTCCCAGCAAGTACGTGCAATTTGCAATTTCAAACTTACGACAGTAAGCTTTACGTCTCCAAACATTTCAAATGAGTAGTATTTTATCGATATAATTTTTGAGGTACATGGAAGAACATAATAAATATAATGA
>NW_017304450.1:642276-644017 GCF_001594115.1 Trachymyrmex septentrionalis | reverse complement strand
TATATATATATATATATAACTTTATTGATTATAGCTTAGGTTTATCTCCCTTTCGTCAATTATTTTTAAAACTGATTAAAATTAACTTTTCACATTTAAGGAAATAAGAAATGATTTACGTAGCTGACCTTGCAGTAATTTTTAAAGTATATACATTACAATCTTTGATTTTTCTGCAACATTGAAATAATCTTTCGGATCACCAGTTAGGATGATCGTTAAGGACTTTTTCCTCCGACCGATCGCTGAAAGACACCGCGAAACCCTCTCCAAGCAGTCCATCCTCGTCTCCATTCACAAGCTTGCGTAGTTGCAACATAGCACTGTTATCAGTGGCGGGGGAAGGCTAAGAAGTGGAGAAAGGTGGAGGGTGTCCGCGAAGAGTGGTATGCTAGTGGAGAAGGTTCGGTATTTCCCCTTAACCTCCACCTGTGCCACCCGGCACGGCCAAGTGATCCTTGGTACTCGTGCCTCCCACCCAATTGGGGATTCGATCGACGTCGAAAACTTTCAGCCATGACCACACAACCCCGTGGTGGCGCCTCTGTCGGGGCGCCTCGTAAATACTATAGAGATTCTGCCAGTGATGGAGGGATGAACGAAGAAAGAGAGGAAGAGACAGAAGGGGAAGCAGCGAACGAGCGAGAAAGAAGAGAAGAGGAGGGGAGGGAGAGAAAGAGAGAAGTAGAGAGAGAGAGAGAGAGAGAGAGAAAGGAAAAATGAAAGACGGAGAAACGCTCACAATTTTACCCCCGCGTTACCCTCGTCAACCGTCACGGAGATTCCGACCTGCGCGAGAAGAACCACTGCGGGAAAACGCAGGATTTTAACACAAGGACGTTCGTATGTGGGTGTAGTCTCCAGGTCCTTGTCTTGATGCTGTATGTGAAAGGAAATGTGCGACGGTGTCTCAGCTATTCGTCGTAGCGAGAAGGATACCGATGGCGTTGTTAATATAGACGTGCGAGGATGTCATAGCGTTCGTGGACGTCTCCACATTTGCAAAGGCGTCGGTGGATATGATTGACCATTAGTAGTAGTAACGTGTACGCTGTGGTGAGACGCATACCAGTGGATCTCGCTGATCGCTGAGTAGGTGATGGTCTATGATTTTGCAGCAGCGCGACTATCTCTGTCTATATTCATAATACATCAACGTTTCGCGTGACGTCGATATCGGACTTCCTGCATGATATCGGTACGAGACACCGAGCAGCTTGATAACGTAACAGCTTGAACAGTGATGATTTTCAACAGAAATTGACGTTAGGATAATATCGCTGCTTAAGATTGCGATTTGTAGCTTATGCTGAAATTGACAGAAATATCTTTATAACACAATATTTAACTAATGTATCTGATTAGAGTTTACGCTTTAAATACTAACGATATCAGCAAACCCTTTGGCTCTCATGATGATAACGTTAAAAGTTTCTCCTACACGCAAACGTTCTTCATGGTTTCTCACAGCATTCGGCTCTCATATATACCTTTTCCTCGTCCATGTTGAACGACTCGCTGTTAGTGTAAAGATATTTGCAGCGCTCACGGGAAAGGATCTTCCCACACAGACGCGACTTCCAACACTGTCTTCATACTTCTCTATTCTCACTATATTCTCGTAGCGAGGCTTCTGCTGTTGGAGTTGCTGATGATAGTGGTAGTAGTAGACGAAAAGGGAGGTTGAGAACGGGCTAGTAGAGGTGGATGACGTCGGCAGCGGCGGCGGCGGTGGCGGCGG
>NW_017304450.1:637776-642176 GCF_001594115.1 Trachymyrmex septentrionalis | reverse complement strand
CGGCGACAGCGACGGCAGAGACGGCGGCAGCGGTGGTGGTGGTGGCGGTGGTGGTGGTGGTGGTGGTGGTGCCAGTGGCGGAAGGCAGTTTCTGGGCGGTGGAGGGTGCGGATCGTCGTCCGCAAAGCCGTGCGTTCACCCCGTGCCGCCACGACAACAGGGCGTCGTTCGTTCTGGTGCGAGCGCCGGGAGTCCGCCGGGGTTTCGTCGAACTTTCCTCGAACCAGCGGGTCGAACTGATCAAACCGGTCGTTTGGCCGGGTATGTAGTTCGGATTCTATGGCCGTGCGGGAAACCCAGGCCCCTGCGGACTGATTTGTGCCGCGTCAAGACGATTCCGTGTTTAGCTCGTTGTGATCGGCGCTCATGATCAGCAGCACGTTTCTACCAAAGTGCACCACGTGGCTACCATCGAACGTGGCGATCCTATCGCAATGCAACACACCTGAAATCTCAAGGTTGGGTAGTGGCCGTGTCGTATGTTTCATCTAGGATTTACGCAAAGACCTGTCCGCTGAAATATGAAAACGGACGAAAGACCTTGCGGTGAAAGTTTGCTACGGGGTTGTGGCTATTCTCGAGCTTGAACATCGACGAAGTGGAACAGGCATCCGCGTTAAGGGGAACTTGATCAAAGCGTGTCACTTTTGGACAGCGGAGAATTTACGCTCGAGGAACGGTGTGGACGGACAAATTTCTTGCATGACCAATCTCGATAACGAAGAAAATTGTTGCCATAAAGAACGTCACATGGTTCTTTGGACGATCTTGTCAATGAGAGAGGACGTTCAGAAGCGATCGGATTAAAGTTTGAATTTATTCCTAGCAAAGAGTGATTGGATGTAAAATTCAAGGGACGGATATAACGCAAATGTTCAATTGTTCAGCATCGGTTGTGGTTAATAGTTAAGTGTGTGTTATTGGAGTTACTTATTGGAAATCACCGAAGCGAATTTCATGTGTCGTTGGAAGTAAGTGGATCTGCTAGATGATGATGCAAGAAGTGAAGTGAGATATAAGATCAGCAGATTTTGTGAAGTGACTGCAAAAATAAGCGTCAGTGTCAGTGAGTCGAATTTCGACCAATCTGGTCTGTTTTGTTCAGTTTCTAGGATAATCGCCAGATATCGCATGATCGACCTATTTTGGATTACCCTGTATAAACGTCGTGGATTCGCGCCCTTCGTCGGTACAATGAGCACGTGAATCGTCCCTTAAAGTGAGAATCGATCGGACCGCTTGCGTACGAAACTTCGTGGACTGGTAAGTTCACGAAGAGGTCCGCGAAAACTCGTCGTAAAGACAAACGTAAATGGATCTTACTAATCACACTCATTTCTCAAGAATTCAACGCGATAAAAAGGAGAGTAATTCTTAAGAAGTTTCTGTCTAAAGATTACATTGCTGGCTTACGTTATTCTGAATCAAAACGTTCGTAAAATTTTGTTAATGTTCGCAAATTTTAAATATGACTTACATCTAAACTTTTCCATTTTTCTCTAAAAAGGGTTTAAGGATATTCTCATAAACAGAATTAAACATTTTTGAAAGGTACTTGATAAGTTGACAGCTAAAAAAATAGATAAGTTATAGGAATTTAAGAGAAGAAATTTTTGACAGTTTGAGAAGGTGACTGTATTTATTGATATCTCGTCAATCTGTGTCACTTTTTGATGAAGAGAAAACACTGTTTGCCACTCATCACTGGTCGATCATTATTAATGATGTTAGTCGTCGGTATTGTTATCTGTCACGTAATAGAGGCTTGATTAAATTTGATAGTTATGTCATTTATAGGATATTTTTGATAGTTTTGTATATATTATTGATAAGTAATATTATAGAGAAAATTTGAAAATTTTATCTATGTATATACTAATCATAAACATTAATGAGATTTTTTGCTTAACGTTATTCTTAATTATTGCTATGTAGAAATGGAATTATAAATATATAATTGATACTTCTCTAACGGTTTTGTTAATTTCAATAATTTTACAAATTTATGTCGTGTTTGAAAATGCCTTAATACTATTTAACTAATATAATTTTATACTATTTTAAATAACTATAAATTTTATTTCAATTGAAATAAAAATTTAATTATTATATATTACAATTTTATAATAATTTATTGTAATAAATAATTTTAAATAGTAATAAAAAATAATTGCATAATTTAATCTCTATAAGAGATTTAACTACAAGGAACCTGTCAGAATTGTTCTAGGAACCAATTTGGTTTTTTTTTTAAATATGTTGTTAAACCCAAAAATCTAAGAGATACATTCTTTTATATCGTGGCTCAATTTGAAGTTTAAGAGAGAAAAAATTCCTTAAAGCTTAATAGGGATATAGCTTAATAGAGTATTTTTAAGATAGGTTTTGAAATATCTAAAAATACACAATTATCAAGTTTATAAAAAAATTATAAGTTTTGTCTAAAACATATTTCTGTGCATCTTATTTCTTATTTTGTTAACAATTAATTGAATCAAATATAGCTTTTAAAAGATCGTTTTAATCTTAAATTTCCTAAATCAAACCAATATAAAAAAATACGCGTCTCAGATTTTTGTGTTTAATATATTGCAAGGTGAATCCAATCGGTTTCGGACAGTTACGACAGACTTCTTACCTATAAGTACAATGTGAAAAAAAACCTACCGCAAATTTTAAATTTTAATGCTTAAAGCTTTTTATACTATAAAGTGATATTATTTATCATAGAAAAACAGTATTATTGTTACAAATAAATTAATTATTGAAAATATTATAACAATTATCTGTATCATCAGTACTGTAATAGTCATACTCTCGCATATAATACTTAAACTCAATTTCGGGTATTGAGCTTTATGTATCTCAAGTGGGGCTGAGAAAGCTCTTGTTTACGTGAGCATGGAACTACCTTCGCAAGTATTGACGCGTTTAATTAACCACTCACTAGGATACCGTGAGCAGTATTGACTTGTAGAGACTTCCATCTCCGTGATAGAAGAACGTAAACGTATATGAAGAGTTTTCTTTTATAAATAAATAATTCGAGTTGATATAATGCTGTTTCAGAGAATACTGATAACGAAAACGATAACGGTGACAATTTCTACGAAAATGTTTAAGATTGCTGCGAACTCGGAGATGTAAGAAAGAAAGTTACGCATTTTTGCCGATTCATCCTTGTTCGTTTGAATACTTTTCTCAAGTTGTCTGAATTATTTTACGCAAAACGCAACAAGAATTATGGAGGCATCAATTTTGATGAGACATATGTAGAATGCATCAGGTTTTTAAGGAAAATATTGAGAAAGTGCTAACTGTGAAAAGAGGGAGAAAAATATGTGGAACGGCTATTTTTTGTTTGCTTTTATACAGCCAATGATCAGTATTTTGGAGATGCATTAATGACTTGCAAATGAGACTATAGTTATCGTTAAATACATTACTTTAGATACGAAGCGCCACTCCGGTTTGAATGCTAAGATGTTGAACTACTATATATATTCATTTAAATGAATTAATTTCAGAAATGATAATTGCGTGCCGATATGGTTGTCGGACTTTCAACGCAATCTATCTGAAATATTAATAATCCCTCAAATTTCCCAAATCTTAAAAAACTGTAATAAACTTATTGTGAAAAATATTGCCTCGGCCAGGAGTCGAACCCGGATCTCTTGCATTCCGTGCGAGCGTCCTAAGCCTTTAGACTACCGAGACAAGTTATCATTAAATTTAATAAATTTTTTTATGTTTATATATGTACAATTGTAGTAAAAAATATTTCGTTAGATATTAAAATTCTTGATTTTCAAATAAAAAGATTTTTAAGCAAAGGAAATTTATTAGTAAGTTAAAAATTATATATCTATGTATTTTAATATCTTTTCTATGAAATAAATTTTATGTCTCGAAAATTTGAAGAATAACCATTTTTCTATTGTAACCATTTGCCAACGCTGCCAACTGAAATATTTCTACAAGTTACTTTCGAGCGCTACTTATATATGTATACATATTATATTTCTGCAAGAAAAATAACACAAATAAAAAATACTACCATGTCTCAAGAAATATTCAAGAGAGAGAAAAAAATTACGTATTTAAAAAAATTAATTATTTATTACTGCAACATTATTTATTAAACATAAGTTAATTTGTCAAAATTAATAACAAATTGCTTCTTTTAAGTTCTTTAGAAGAAATGTAAATAATTTTGTTACGTTTCTATACTATTCTTATATATACAAATATATATATATGCACGATATATTATGAAAGAAGTTCGCATAAAAATACATTTGTGAACATATTATTACTGAGAGATACTATTATTATTTATTATTATTATTACTATACAGCTTATTCTCGGAGTTTGTCTCTTTATTTTAATTATACCC
>NW_017304450.1:628578-637676 GCF_001594115.1 Trachymyrmex septentrionalis | reverse complement strand
ATATATATATATATATATTTTATAATATATATATATAAAAGGTGTAAATAAATACGTGTTAAATATTTGAGGAATGTATTCCCACGGACTAAATATTAAAGTAAATAAAGTTTATATGAACAGGTCCAGAATGCTTACTCTTTTTGGGATAAGAGAAATTTGATTTAATTTTATTTAACTACTATGTATCAAATAATTAGTGGGACAAAACTAGTAACGAACATTTAAACATTTTTGAACATTTGAATATTTGTACACTTCAAATATTTTATTACAAGAATTATACAAAATGCAATTCTTCTAATAGCATTATAACTTTCAACCTTACACGTATGCATGTGTACGTATACATTATTGTTAATAATAAAAACAATTAGATTGGAAAATCAGTAATAATATTTTAAAATTAATCGCTTCTAGTATTTAATGTTCAAAAATACTTAAATGTTTATTAGCTGTTACATTAGTTGTTTAGTACTGTTAAAACAGTATAATTTTTCTTACCTCAAAAAAACTAAACGTTTCTAGATCCATGTTTATATGAACTGTTTTAAATATTGAGGGGAAAATATATAATGTTTCTAAAATATTTTATACTTACTCATTTACACTCTGTTGATTGAGATTGAGAGAAAGAGGGGAGGGGAAAAAGAGATAGGAAGAAAGAGAGAAAAGATAGTCGTATCGCGTTTGGTTTATCGATCGTTTATTTCGAATGTATGTGCGAATGAACGAACGTTCGTGCGACGCGCTTTATTTGAAATCGTCGCGTGTCGTACGGCCTCGGAAAGATTTGCGCCGCTGTTTGAACGGGGCGGGGCCACTGGGTGCATTCGCGACAGAAAGGAGCATCCGCACCTTTAATTAAAGCCGTTCGCGCTCGAAGACGTCGTTGGCGAAATTGATTATCTGTAATTGGGGCTTGACGCGAGGTTCTCCCTTGCACGGCATAGCCGCTGGGCTCAACAACAGCAACGACTCGACAGCCTGTATCGGAAGTCGACGTCAATAAGCCTCAGCGCAGCCACGCTGCCATACACAGGCGATCAGGCGGATTACAATGGCCGGCCTCACAAAAAGCGATAGCGAAATAGAAACGTGGAAATCGGATGTGGCAGCCCGGTTATACGGTTACGAATACACCAATGTCGTTTACATCTGTTCTATGAATACGATCACGAACAATTCAGTGATTTCATATATCATCGATATAACGAATACTGTTAGATAAAGTTTCACTTTCGAGATTGATTTATGTTTTTGGCCATTAAGCAAATTTTTATTATACTATGCTACAATTTTATTTAATTTTGTTACATAAATATGACATTTATAAACAGGATACTTCTGTATTTTGATTACACTAATTAAATTGTATGTATAACTAATGATTTATTAAAAAAAAAAAAATACTTAAATGTATGTCTTAATGTGCAACATAATTTTATTGGAATAAATAAGTAGTTTTGCAAAAATTTGTTTATCTTTGAATTAAACTGCAGAATTATTAATTTAATTTATTATTATATGAATTTTTAGTGGCTAGGCCGCGTTGATATAATAGCTAAAGAGGAATAACGAGATTTATATCAGCTAATAGTTATCATCAATTTATCGACTTCAGCATCGTGTGTGTTGGTGTGCGTTCGATATTGAATTTGCAAGAGAAGCTTTTTACTGGTGGGTTTAATTTCGTTGATATTACTATATCTCGACACTGTCGTCGATCGTAACGAAAGCATTCATACCCCGAAAGTCCAAGAAAATAATGAAAGTACGAGAGATGTGATTGTTTTTTGACCGGAAATACACACGACATGAATCCAGAGATAAATTGCTTACAGATGGCTTGGGATATACCTGCATATTCTGTCAATGTATCATAATGTTCAGAAGGAAAAATAGCACGTTTTTATCGATATAACTATAAATTGGGAATAACATCTGACAAAAAGACGATTTGTGTAAATTCGATATTTGTGTAAGTTCTTAAATTGACTGTAATGCATTTCCTAAATACATGTATCTTACATCAAATCAATGAGATTTAAATATTTTAATTGCATATATAATATTTGTAATATACAATACAAAAAGTTGTTAGAAAGCATTGATATTGCAATAATATTAAAATGCATTTTTCTTTGATAAAAAATGTATATTAAATAAAAATAATTGACTAGAAGCAATACATTTCAACATTCCAGTTGACATAAAAGTAACATAACATTAGCATTATAATTTTGCACTAAATATAAATGTAGGTAACATAATAGCATTATTATACAGGGGACGAAAGTACACGTTTCTTGTACAATTTCGTTGTAAACGCCGTTATTTTATCATTACTTTGTTATAATAACAATTTGATAATGATGTTGCGAATTTTTTATGACGCAGTAATGGTAACACTAGAGTTAGAAAAATTAAACGTTACTTGTAACGGAGTGAAGAAGTTACTTATTATTTATTCGTTACATGTATTCATTACAAAAAAAATAACTTGTCAATGCTTGACAAGTTACTTGTTATTATTTTTTTTGGTAAATAATGCACAATGATATGTTACTTTTTAAAGTGACTTTCTTAATCTTAGCGCAATCTCAGCGTTTAGTTAGTTATCATTATAGCTAATCATAAAAAATGTTCATTATTAAATTATTATTATAACAAATAACAGTAAAGATAACGGTATAGTAACTCTTCCATTCCCTGGTTTTATATAATTGTTACATTATTGAGTGTGTGTATAAAGTTATAACATTAATGTTATGTTAGTCCACTTGACACCACTTTTAGTTGGTGTTAAGTGGAATATAAATTATCTTGAGCGATTTAGTTTTTTTTTATGTACACATTATATTTTATAAATACATCATATTTTTATTACTTTTTTTCAAATACTTTTTTCTGAAATAAAATATTCTAATTTATTAAATTATTTTAGAAATGATGCAGCCTCTCGAAGTTAAGTTACAATGATTTTAAACGGGCGCATATTTATAATGACATAAGAAAGGAAAATGGTACTCTCTTGAAAGAAGTTTTTATGGTATATCTACGTAATGGCATATCTACGTTCGACTTATACACTTTTTAAATCGAAAAGGAGTACTGTTTCAAATTAGTCAGAAATACAGCTGTCATCTCTGAAATGAGATGAGATACGATGTTGCGTTGCAAAGACTGTCTAGAAAATGTATTATTTCTCCATTTACTCATGTCGTTGCATTCTCCGTTTTCTATGACCTTCCAGAAACATTACGAAGTTTCGTTCTATCCCACATGTCCGGAACATTTCCAACACGTTTCACAGAATTTCGGTTATAATGTTACACACAGTTGCTTGACCTGCAAATGAAATTTACTGCCACGAACGCAGTAGCAAACACCTTTCAAAGCTTATGTAAAATCCTTCTCGATCTTTTATAAAAACGTCATTATAAAAACGCGTGATAATATATACGCAAAAATTCGGCCACAGTTTTCATGTAAAAGTGCTCTTTTCCTTCATAATACTCGCATTTGACGAAATTCTTCTCTCGGCTGTATTTGAAATTATTCTAGGATTGAAAAAATTGCCTTTTTTTCCGTTACTTACTTTTTTTTCTCACATTATTGCTCACGTTGATAGTTATAATACAAGTATATGGAATCTTTTCAGGTTTATTATATGTATATACATATATACACACATAAATATGCACATTTATAGTTAATGAAAGGATTTCCACAAAAATGAAAGTCTATTTTTTTTTAAATCTGGCTTATAGCGCCAAATTGGTTTTTATTAGCAGTGTCATGTCGTGAATAATTTTGTTCTGAGAATGGAGACTGAAGCAGAAATCGGAACATATATGTAAGAATTCAACATTTGTACAAAATATTTTTATTACGAGCAATTTATCAAATTTTGTAAATAAGTAGTGAAAAAATTATTGCTTTAAATAATTTTGTCTTTTTTATTTTTATCATTATTAATTACAAAAAAGATAAATGTAAAATAAAAAAATGGGATAAATAGATAGAAACAAGTCTAGAGACTTTTTTTATTCCTTTTAAAACAGGTTCTTAAAATATTAATTAAAGTCTACTAAGATTTTGTTCTTGTACTTATTACATGTCCAAAAAAAACCATATCTACACACTGAACAGTTTGAAGATAAAAAGTTTTTCTTGTTTCTTGAAAATTTAATTTTTTGGTCTTATTTAGTTTTTGTAAAAAACTGTTCAATTTCTAAAGTATATTGTTTTCCGATATTTTTTCTGCGTGAATAATTGATAACTACTCGTCTTCCGAGATGTACTTTATTTATGTATTTTTGTAAATCTTATTTATTTTTATGTATTTTTGTAATCTTTTCTAATTTATGTATTTTTGTAACTATTTCTTATTCCTTACACTTACATACTCACAAGGATTCAATTAGAAGACAAGACTCTAACGATTTAATGTATTCCCTGTTCGATGTAGCGTGTAAATGAAGTTAACCATCCGTGAAAGATGGCGTAGTTGAATAGACCCCATGTGACTTAATTGGAAAAATGGCGCAAAATGAAGAAGATGGTTGTAAGTTGATTGTACACAAATGAAAGTTTACGAAGTATTCAGATATGTGTGTAAGGAAGATTGCCAAAAACCTACAATTGGTCATGTTCATTATTTTGAGAATATTTGAAACAAATTTCAGAATATTAGATTATTGATCGCGAGCTGGATCTAGAAGAAAAAGCCTTACATGTCCTGAGATAGAAAAACGGATTGTTCAGAGAAATTCTAATTTATCTTTGCGTGATGCGGCAAAAAAGTAGGTGTAAAGTAGGTTCAAGTACATAAAAGTAGATGTTTGTGATACACCTATTTTTTTCGTCATATCATGCTAAGATAAATTAGAATTTGTTCTGAATAGTTGAACAATTGACCATTTCTCTGTTTCAAGGCATGCAGAACGGCTTTTTCTTCCAGATCCAGGCTTATGATCAATTGTTTGATATTCTGAAAATTGTTTTAAGACATCTGAAACAATGATCAATTTTTTGGCAAAAATCTTTTTACAAACATATCTGGGTACTCTATCATTCGTGTGTGCGCAATTAATTTACGAATATCTTCACTTTGCGCTGTTTTCCAATTAACTCTATTCGACTCTATGCTATCTTTCACGTATATTTATTAGTTAATTTCGTGCCAAATATAAATATTCTATGTACATTTGAAAAAAATATTATGAACATTTTTCTGTATATGGATTTTTTCGAGCTTTATATATATAGTATTATTCCTTGTCTCTCCGATTACTTTCTCGTTATGGAAGAAGCATACCGTGTGTATATCGTGAGAAGAAAGCGGAAACGCGCATTTGTAGATTTTTATATTTCGTTTCTCTGTTCAAGTTTCTTCCAGATAAAACGTTTTCTACTTATTTGTAGTTGGGGACAATATAAAATGCTTTTACATGAAAATCGTTCTTTTCACATAGAATTTTATTTTAGGCATTATTCAATGTAGATATAAATAAAAAATAGGTTAATATATTTTAACATTATTAAAATTAATTTGTTATTTTTACTATAAAATCAATTTAAACGAGCTAAATCATATTATATAAATAAATTTTTTAACATAAATATGTCAAGCCTACACTCTGATTAACAGCATTTGTTTTATACATTTTTAACGATTTACTTGAAATTTAATCTTTACGCATTAAACATATTTGTACATTTAAAAGTATCGTATCTAGCTCGTAAAATAGCTTTTGCTGCTAGATTATTATAATGATGGGGCATCCATCTTACATGATCATAAAGAGACGAAAATTGACGCGAAATTTTCACTCCAACGCGCGAGTTGATCCATTTGCTAAAGTAGGTACATTTAATTTTAAATAATTGAATAATTTATTCGAACATTTAGAATTCTCTTTAATGCATTGCAGTTTTACTGAAATGTTAATACGAGGTAGTGTATACTTCTATCGAAATTTTACTCGGAAATTGTGAATAAACTGCTGTAAGCATATTATTCTATTTGAAATCTATATATATATATATATATCAGTATGCAGTACATATGTGTATAAATCAAGAAGCATCGAAATGTTATACAAGCAGAGAGAGAGTATTTAACAAGCATCCTTCTCGGGCGTTTGCAAATTGTCACACGTTTTGTTATCATGTATTTACTGCATGTTGGTACAAAGTTAGTAAAAATCATAATATCACATTCGTTTTGGTTTTGATTACTTCATTTTATTTTACACTCATATACATTTAATGTTTTTTCGCAAAATTGGAGAATGTTCACTCTTCGTCTCGTTTACGTCGTATCATCGCTTGTTCAATAATAATAGTTTCAATTTATGCTGCTGTTATATATTTAAATAAACGCATTATGAACGTGTACTTTTTGTATTCATGAGACATACTAAAGGATACACGTGTTTCATGTACGTTTTGAAATCTGAAAAATTCGGGAAAATGGCGGTTTATATCCTATTTCGATTATTCGCGATATATTCGGAGTTGTGGAGCGGAAAGTGTCTCATCGATCACTCATCCCGCGGGAAGTCTTACAGAAATGTATACGTACACTCTGGTGCATGTTTTTGCCAACTGGCATCTACTAGCGTTGATATATGCGTTCCGTTCCTTCTTACTTGATTCACATTGCTACTATTGATATTCGCGAAGGACGATAATGTTCAACCCTCGTGAAAGCAAATGATTACTTCATTTTATTTTACGCGCATTTATACATTTTATGTTTATTTTTATATTTATTCACCTTTGCGATATTTATTTGCGCTTGTTAACTCTATTTGACGATATAGGATACGACATCGTTATCAGACTATCTTAAATTTACTAGAATACCCGAGCTACTGTACGTTTACGGTGAAAGTTTTAAACCGGTCAGTTACCCTGAAATGGAGACACATGTGCGGACAGTTGGGATCGATGTTCAGTATTAAGTACCACATGTGTTACTTTTTTCAGCACAATTTCTAATCAAATTTATATTTTATTTAAATAATTAATAAAATATATTAAAAGTATTTATTTTAGAAATTGTATATTTATAAAGCGTTTATATTAATTTACAGTAAAAATTTAGAAATTGCGAAGATATTTTTTTGTTAACTGCAATTTCTTATGATCCTGAAATATTATCAATGCTACACAGGAACTATTCCATCTCAAGTTTTGAAATAGAATATCTTCAAAGTAAGAGGAAAAAAAATATCTTAAAATAAAGAAGAAAAGTACATTCCAGAAGAAAAATTTCTCTGTCTAGAAGAAAGATAATTTCATTATATGAAACCAAAAATTGTTTTTCTTTAAAATTTTTTCTCTCTCTCTTATATATTATAAAATACTTAAAATTTTTGGAGTTTGAAATAAATTACACGTTTTATGCCATTTTCTACAAAAATATGTAATCTAGTTTGCAAAATCAACTTACGTAATGCAATATCACGAATTTATGATATTACGTAGCATTTATATTTGCGGAAATGTAAAAATATATCGCGAACTGTATTTGTATTTACTTTATTTAAAAAAATGATAGAAAATTGTTATTTTTCATATGATGTAAAAGATTGAATTCTGATTTGTTTAGCAACTTTGTCAATATCTGTGATATCGTGTTTATACGATTTGATTTTTCTTTAACAACTATAATTGGTAATTGTAGATTGTGTTTTGTTAAACTTTTTTTCTTATGCATGGATAGAAAACTCAGACAATAAAGATTTTCGAGGAAGTGTTTCATCGTGTAGTAGCATTTAGTGCACATTGATATAGGTATAGTATTATATATACTTGTATATAATAGTAGATAAGTATCACTTAGTGTCAACGTTATTCCTTTCGCATTCCTATCGACGAACGCAGAATGGGATGCTTTTGTCATAAATTAGCTGAGTCCGATGTAGTGAGAGACATTTTGACGTTGCGACACTTTATTTGGCACATTATTCGCGCGATGTGGTTTT
The DNA here is from genome assembly GCF_001594115.1 of Trachymyrmex septentrionalis. Lineage (NCBI taxonomy): Eukaryota > Metazoa > Arthropoda > Insecta > Hymenoptera > Formicidae > Trachymyrmex > Trachymyrmex septentrionalis. Next base: position 629,676 of record NW_017304450.1, on the reverse strand, counting down.
GCTAGATGTTATCACGAACATGTCACTATTAATTGCTAATAACTGATTTATTGTGCGTTAGACAATGCTCTTTCTGTTTTAATTAGTTACTCTGATTGAGTTAATTGATTTAATTAATCAGTTAGTAGTTCTCGCACAAATGAACTGAATTCAATCGGAGTATCATCGATTATTATATTCATATTGGATAGTTAATTATTGTGTTTTATTAAAAGCGAGGAAATTAACGATATAATTTTAGTGAAACGTACTTGATTTCTTTACGTATATATGTCTTTAAAAAGTTATTTATAATAATTTAATTGATAATTTAACTTTATTCTAAAACTTGTATGCTATTTAAAGAGAAAGTATTACATTTTATTATTTTGATTCATATTTTGAAATTACGTTTGTCTACATTATAAGTTATTTATTTTGTTATAATATATTATCGTATGTAAATAATATTAAAAAAGTCTTTCCAGTAATTAACAAACTTCTATTAATCAATAGTAAACCAATGTAGTCATTAAAACAAGAATTATTGTTTGATAATACAATTATGTGTACACACACACACACACACACACACACACACACACACACACACACACACATAGGGCCAGCGTTTATAGTGTAGAATATCATGAAGCACTCCACACCCAAAATTTAGAGAGCTTAGTGTGGAAATCTACACCCAAGAAATCCAAGAATTATATTAAAAATCAATTATGACGTAAAAGCAACTAAACAATTTATTCAACTTGATCGTACTACTTATTCAGAAAACAGCGAATGACATAAATATTTTTGAATCAATCAATGAATTCATTGGCAGGAATCGACGGACAGCGATACATTTTATAATTGAAAATGACATTACAGATTACAAAGAATAAATGAAAACAAAATAATAATTCATCATTTTGTATAATAGTTTGATCACCTATTTTGCCCTCTCTCTTTCAGTCAAAATATCCACATCCACGGGCAAGCTAGATCTGATAATATACACTCAAATATATAATATATATTTACTCGCAAAAAATATAGACCACTTTATCGACCAATATTTTTTTCGGGTGGGTATATTTATTTGCCTTTGCAAATAAACAA
>NW_017304450.1:626688-628478 GCF_001594115.1 Trachymyrmex septentrionalis | reverse complement strand
CCATTTAATTCAAAAGCTTTCATTTCATGTCAAAAGAACACCCCTAAATTTTTATCAAAAAATATTAAGATTTAGAGGTCGTTAGTAAACAATTTTTTAATTAAAGTTTTGATTTTCTTTAATACATGTAGTGATCTTTAAATCTTAATATTTTTTGATAAAAATTTAGAGGTGTTCTTTTGGCATGAAATGGAAGCTTTTGAGCTAAGCGGCCGATTAAAAAAAAAATTTTTTTTTCCTTGGCAATCTAATGTATGTATATACCTACATATAATAATAATGGAGAATATTTCAATTACCTTTCGGAATATATTATTTTCTAAATAAATCGTTAAATGTTGAAACGCTTAAATTTACAATTAGTGTAATTAAATTGAACGTGACAACATAGAGGATTTCCAATTCCTCATGCCTGGTTTCCAAGCTTTTTCCATCATGTCAATCAAATTCGGTTAAAAATTAAATTAAAATGCACTCGCACTCGCGATCTGTAAAATTAAATGAAGTGCACGTAGAGTACGCGGTAGTCTAGTCTCGCTCGGTATACATTTCGTGAACGCCGTAAGCGGGGCGTTTTATCACAATCCGATATACTCGAACGTAAAACGAACACGCGCGCCGATTAGGATATCACTATAGCCGCATCATGCCGCGCTATGCTCGCATCACTGAATTACTCAGTTTACATGGTAGTAACGCTTTCGTAGAGTTACTTTACCTGTAAATTAATGATGTAGCGAGAGAAACGACGTGCATCGATGGAGAGTACTTTTGCTCCGCAATATTTTATCATCGGAATTCGGTCTGGTCGAACTCTGGCTGGCCGGGCGTGAGCTGTCATTGTCGCGGAAGTAACTGACAAGTTAATTACGTCGTTGTCGAGGCGCATTGCGGGGAAAAAAAGAGGACAGGTGAAAGTGTAAGTTGTTGACTGCTTGATTAAAGCTTATTTGTAATTATGGAAAGATCTGACTATTTGCCGCGACAAATATTAACAGGAATGCTTTTTTTTTACTGTTTCGCGTATATTATTAATGCATAAGGAAAGATATACATTATTTTAAATAGAATTGGAAGAAAGATGCACGAATACTTATAAGATATTCGTAATTCTATTTTTCTATCAATGACAGAAATTATAAATAAAACGTAAAACAAATATGCCAAAATTACACATGTATGCATATAAATATATATTATTTGCTTATATGCAACACACAATAAACAAGTACAAATAAAACAGTAATTTTGTTTATTATATTAGCGTAATAAAATACGTACTTTTAAGCTTAATTCTTGTTTAATTTACATTAGCATTGCATAGTAAATCAGAATTAACGCAAATATTTAACACAATTGTTTACATGTGACAATATGAGTTGTAATTATTATAATTTATTTATTATAATTTTACAGATTATTTCTGCTTTTGCACGTGATGCATTTAATAAAATAATCACACAAGTTGCGGTTACAGTCTTTAGTAATTAATAAGCAATGGAAAAGCACCATAAATGGTTACATTGTAATGTTTCCGCGTTATGAAAAATACATTTGTACATCAATGTGTTTGATTTTTTCCAAACGACGTAAACGAAGTTTTTTGCAGGTCTTAAATTATAAAAACAAAATATCAATATAAATCAAACTTTATATCAAGAAAAATAACATTTTGTCACGGGAGTATTTCTTTAGTTTTGTCTATTACTGCGTAAAATAGAATAAGATAATGATTAGAATAAAAGGCAAAATAATAAAACTTATAAAGTTTAACGATAACATAAAATAGA
>NW_017304450.1:616308-626588 GCF_001594115.1 Trachymyrmex septentrionalis | reverse complement strand
ATATATATATATATATGACTATTGAGCGTGATCTCAAAAATATTCTTCATCTACACATTGTCAATATAGATATATTATAACTTTTGTATTTTTAAGCACGCTACAATAAGATCATTTTTCTCTTTAACTGTTTTCTAAACCATTAGCTTTACAATCGGCGCCTTTTTTTTTGCAATGGCGAATCGAGCCATGTCGCGATGTAAGTTCGATAAATTCAAGCCGGAGGCGCCGGCAATATCGATGGGTTTCACGTTTTGCTCCTGGTGGATAAGCGACGGTTGCGATTAGGCAAGAGATACGTATGCGAATTCGCCGATCTGATGCAATTCAATTTGCCAGACAATCTGCAGGAACGCCTGTTCTGTTTATATAGAATGAATGTCCGATCCGTACAGGAAGTTCGCCTGCTTCCTCTCGTGTCTATTAATTATTTCTAAATATAGTTATCTCTGTTGTGGTCATAATTTTTTAAACATGCGAATCGTAAACATTTCGATCACGTATGCGATACAAGACATAACTCTTTTCAAGAAGGGACTTTCGTCCTAGAAAAATTTATCTATTTTATGGACTTTTATTTGAGGAAGAAACACATATGATATCGTTTCCTTATAATTGTTCAAAATAATATAATTCGAAAAACGTGATTTTTGAAATAGTATTATAAATGATTAAGTAAATATTACTTTATTAATCGTAAAAAATGTACTTATTTCATAAAAAATTGTCAAAATTATCATAACTAAAAAGATGGATTAAAAAAATCATTAAAATAGTCACAACTAAAAAAGGATTATTTTAAGATTTTTGAAACAAATATGACAAAAATGACATTTTTGTTTTAAGAATATATTTGATTTTTTATCAATATTATTTGATTAGTCAATAATTTTTCATCACATTGAAAAATAGTTTCTTTCTTTTTTCGGGAAACTTAATTTTTTGTGTCTCTTTTAAAGTAGGGGAGCGATATATATATATATATATATATATATATGAATGACTTCTGTATTAGCTTTTGATGGAGGTTTTGATTGTCACTGTGAGTGGATCGGTTTATATTGTGACGTGTATGGCACATAAAGGGTGAAACGAGGGCATAGTCGGTTTAACTAAACGAGAATAGCATAGATTCGTGCACAGCTTTCGTGACTTGATTCGTAAAACATTTGTTTTGTCAAAACGACAACAGCTTAATCGAATGAGAATCTCGATGAGAACGATAGGAACGAAAAGAATTTCATCAAACGCTAATGAAAACATCAAAACGATGACCGATGCACAACATTGGTGCCATTTCAGTAATTGGCACATTCTTACTTGTTCTTGCACTTTCAGAGAATTAATTGTTTGTAATATGTGAACATTTTTTTAGGATTAAATGGAAAAAAAGAGTGAAAAGAGGAAACAATAGAGAAACATTTCTTGATCGAGAGAGATTCTCAGTTAGTTTTCCAATGTCGTTAATTAACTTCAGCTCGTTTTTGCTGTAATGCATAATTTTTCATTCTCCAATATCGAGGTACATGAATATTTCAGTTTTAATTAAGGTGGTCATATTATAATTTTAGATATATTAAATATTAAAATGTGAATATTGTGGGATAATATGATAATTTGTTGAAATATTTTCTATTTTTACATATGTATAAAATGAAATTAAAAACCTATTATTGTATTTAAAAAGCGTATATTTTTATTTTTGGTAAATATTTTTAATTTAAATTTTTTACAGAGGCAGGGAAAGAAAATATCCAAATTAAAATCTATTATATCTATATGATATGTATACATATATATATATATATATGTGTGTATATGTATATGTATATGTATATGTGTGTGTATATTTAAATATATAGATACATTTTTTAGACATGTAATCTTGGCATTATGATAGTAACTATTAACAAGTAAATAAAACGCAAATTTCGCATCTTATCGAAGTTATATCTAAAATGATTCTGTCAAAACATATACATTCTAGAATCAGACATAAACTTTGTCATGTTTAGTTCCGAGGAAACACTGGTTGCAGTATGTTGCAAACAAGGGTGTAGCATTTTGAGAGCGCAACGCATGTCAGTCGTTATCATTAAATAATCATGTCGGCATAGTCAGATGGCAAATGCGATTTCTCTGCTGCTCTGGCAGTAATAGATGTCGGTATAAACTTCCGATGAACTACTTCTGGACCTCTGGTTTCGCGGACAGAATCGTCTCAGGTTCATAATATATGCAATGGTTATGACTGCTCACGAAATATAGTCAGTGCATCCCAGTTGAATAATATCGCAATGTTGACTTTCTTGCAGAAGCTTGGCTATAATAAAATTGGTTTTGTATATACGCAATGTTGTATTCCAAATTGTAAATGGTGCAGGCAGTTGCATTGAATGTTTTACTAATCTCTGAAACCGCAACGTATAGAAACTATTTATGGTTCATGACACTTCCATGCTCTAAGGTCAGATGTGGTTTATTTTGTAAAATCAGTGTTGTAAAGATTAATTGCTGTAATTGAATTCATCTTCTTCTCTCCCCTTCTCTCTTTTTCTCTTTTACTGTGTACATATATGAGAAGTCTTTATACAATTGTTAGATATGATTCATTTTTTAATTTTTTGGAAATATGAAAGTTGTTATGATAAACAAAATTTTATTATTTTGTAGCACTATATAAAAAAATAATTAAATATAACAAAAATAGTTAACGAATTTTAATATAAAATATGTGTATTCCATCATGATATATAATATTTGGAGTTGGAGTTTCATTTAGAGCTAGCATTTTGTTTCTTTATTACGGAATATATTTATAATAAAAGTCATTGATGTATGTCTCACAGAAAAATTAAAATATTATATACGATTTATTTGTGTGTAATAAAAAAAAGTAAAATTATATGCATTCAATTTATTCACAAACTTATGCTATATACATGACGTAAACTGTAAGTATGTTGATATTGCAATTAATTTTTCTCAAGAATTTTTTAATTTTGCTAAACAGGCAATATTATCACTTTTTTAAACTATATCACACTAAAATTAATCAATTTTCAAATGCTATTTGAGGAATGTGGCATTAACGACACAAACGAGCTATTCGCGTAGAATTTCCGGAGATACATCTGTCGCGAGATTGTGGGCACACTAGCACACTGAAAATTGGCATTAAGCTGTCCATGCATCAAATTCTGTCTACAGAATTGAGCTTGACTCGACATGAATACCAAGTAGACGTGGTCCAGCTACGAAACGGTCAAAGACGGATGTTCGCACGCATTCGTCGTGAATTCCAGGCTTCCCATTTCCCATTCCATCTTAGAATTTCGAGGAAATTCCCTACCTGTCATAGAGGACTGTCTATTATTACACTCTGAAATTTTCGCGTTTTAATAGTAATGTATAACATTGTGATTTAATAGATTTTTCTATCGTAAACTTTTTTTCTTAATAATCTGTCTAATATTGCGCTCTAAAATTTTCGCGTTTCATGAGCTACCTCAGTTCAATAGACCTTCCTAGCGTCGATTTTTTCCAGTCAATCTGCCAATCGCGATTCTATTATATTTCATAATACAATACGATGTATGTACAATACATTATACGAACATACATACATACATATACTACATATATATATATATATATATATATATATATATATATATATATATACATACATACATTGTACATCCGACATTCGCCCATACAGATGGTTATGGAATATGTTAGTTTTGCAACTATTAATCCAAATTTTGCGTAAGTTGAAAATTAATAATGCATTTAACATTGATATTTTTGTTTAACATTGATTTTTTGTTTTTAAACGATCATATGTTTCACGGTGAACTTGAGGGCGATTTTATTGTGATACGAAATGAGATAAAATTGAAAATGCTGCCGTCGCACAAAAATCGCATCGCTTGTTTTCTCGACAAGATAATAAAGGACTATATATAATTACAGTGACGCTACATAAATAATTCATAATAAAATGTATTACATGTATAATTTATTATCACTAAACTATATTGCATCGTTTAACATCTGCGTCATGTTTAATTTGAGAATATCGATTCACTTAAATTATCAAACTAAATGTTTTATTATAATGAAACATTTAAACAATCAAAAGAAAGTCTTTTTCGTAAAAGTTAGAGATTATATTAATTTCTAATTTGATTCGATGATAATGATACGAATATACTGATGAGAAAAAATAAAAAAGATGGAATATATGTATATAATGTGTGTGTGTGTGTGGGTGTGTGTGTGTGTGTGTGTGTGTGTAATGCATTACGTTATAAATGTTTTCTTTTTTTTCAACATTGATTAAAACGTCGTTTGGAATTATTTGGAACACATTCATCGATCGCATCCTGTGATATATCAAAGTAAAAATACTTTTCGCGTTGATGAATTTTTCTTTTTGTTACTTCTACTTTTCTATACCTTTTTATATTCGCAGCCTTTTGTCTTAAGTCAAAAGCATAGCCGTGCTTTTATGATACAGACAGAGAAAAATTTGTTGCACCGATGTAAAATACTCTCTGGACGAGCTTTTATATACATTTCATCTGAAATTCAGTTCTCATTTCTCTATAAGAGAGTTGTACATGAACGTGTCACACATCAGACACGTAAGAATAGTCACAAGATTAGGATACAAATAACAAGATTAATCGTTTTTTATCGTTTGGCACCTGAGCCATGTTCAATATGAATGAATATTGATTTATCTGATTAAATGTTCTATTGTAATGACTAATGAAACAAGTAATCGAAAGAATGATTTTTAATTTTACATATTTACCAGCATGAAGCATTTTAAATATATTAGATATTCATTAGATTAACAAGTGTAAATTTGATAAAAATGATAAGTTATATTTCATAACATAATCCGTATTACGTATGGAATACAATTATTCAAAAATTCTGGCGAATGTGAAAAGTTCGAATGGCGTTAATGCATTTAGCCGTACACAGTCGAATTATTCTGTGAAAAGTAAATATTTTCCTAGAGATTCGTTTCCATTCAAATGTGGGCGTTTTGAGCCAGAGAGATTTAATCTCAGATCTAACCAAGTTCTTAACATATACTTTTCACCTTATTCGAAAATATCTATTTGATGATGTCGTTTTTCTTTAATCACGAAACTGCATTTTCATGTTTATAATTTATAGATTATTAGACATTACGATGCAACACATAAATGTTATTTTTAAGCAAAAATTACACTAACGTAAAAATGTTTTTATGGAAATTTTATATGAAAAGTTAAATATTCTTTATTTGCACATTTCTCTTTATTAGTGTGTGATTCCAAAGAATATATTAAGAATTTTAGAATATTATTAGAATTATATACATATAAAATTATTTAACTGATATATAAAATATATATTGTTAATATTGTCAAATGTATATTCTATCTTTGATCCATTAGCTGTAATTTACGTATGTATTCTTGTTTTGAGAATACGAGTCAGGAAACATTGACAATTATGATTCATAGAATTGACGAGGTCGTGAGATAGATTATTGGAAACAAGGGTAGTATAATTAGTCCAATGCTGCTCCGTGTCTCGCTCGACCCTATTGTTCTAGCAACACGATCTTCCATTCTAATCGCATATTCTATCGCGAACATCTATGTCATTTGCTAATAAATATACAGCAACACGACGCGATGCGACGCGACGCAATACGATTCGATGCGATACGATGCGATGCGGGGTAACAGTTGCAGGCTGTAAATGTAAGCTACTGGATTCACGATTAACGACCGGCGATGTATCGTGGCGCAAATATCGCATCTGCTAGGTGGAGATTCTATTAGCGAAACGCCGCGTCGCTAGTTAGAAGCAAGGGCTTAAGGCAGAATAATACACTTATGCAGACACGATTAAGTTCGCCGACTGATTATTTCGAGTTTAAAGGTAGCAGTTAATGCAACGATCAACTTTTAACGAGTAATAATATCGCCAACAGAAATATAACTTTGAGGAGTAATGTTGTTCTACAAGATACGTTAAAAATATTTTATATATAGTATAGATAGACATCTATTAAAATAATCGAACCTTATATAGCTTAAGCTTTAAAAAATTGATTTAAAAAAAATTTTTGCTGTCAATGAATCAAAAATTGAAAACTGATCATTAGATCAAAAGAGGAAATATTTTTGAATATAAAAAAATATTAAATGTTTTCATTTAATATACAATGTCAAATTTTATATCACTATTGTTATAACACTATTGTTGTAACAAATATCAATTTTTATTATTAAATAAAATATTTTAAGAACATTTGAAATAAAATTATTTACAAGTTTTGATATGTTATTTATCATTAAGATCTTTTTAAGATACCTGTAAGCATTAAATTATTAAATTATTACAATAGTTAATTTAATTTGTGATATTACTACAATAGTTCAATCGGATTTGCGTCAAGACCAAAAAATTATTTTGGCGCACAATTTAAGGGATTACATATGTAGTATATAAATTCACTCCCGCGAATTACCTTAGCACTTAAAATCCAGATCATTAAAGACTTGCTTCTATACTTATTGGTTGTGTAATCACATTTACTGAAGAAACTCTTTGTTTAAATATCAAATTGTTCTACGTATCACATATATAGTATTTTCAAAATATGAATAAAAAAGTTTATTATGTTTATTTTATTTTTGAAGGGAATAAAAACGAAAAACTTTTCTTTTTACGTTCTTATTCAACTTTCATAAATTACGTTTTAAAGTCAAGACAAGATAATCTACTTTAATCTTCATTTTTATTACCTTAACGAAAGTTTTAGAAAAATTGTTTTGGAAGTTTGTGTAAATGTAATTTAAAATGCATATATATTTTTACTGTAATATTACATATTAATTATATATTAAAAGTACAATATTTATTACAGAATTCGTAATCAAATGTTATTATTTGTATTTATTAAATTAATAAAAATTATTATAACCATTAATTAAACTATAATAACTTTAGAAATATCTGCAATAATTTAGCATTGTGACGGATACTAGAAGATTCTCATTTAATAATTCGCATATTACAAATTAGGTAACACATTAATGTATGACTGTTAGTTATGACCCGCTTGGATGGGTCACGACCGTGATTGGGACTGGTGAATTTATGTCCTACAATTTATCACGTTGTGCAAACATCTGTTTAATATCATCCGCATACGTCAACCGTCGACAAATTATTTCCCTCGAGTCGCACGGATTATTCTGCGAAATCAAGCTCTATATCCTGAAGTTTAATGCGGTGCTCACAAAACTCGTGACTTCGTTAAGCGCGAGTTCGAAAAACAATTGTAACAGTTATATAAATAGTTTGTATTCAGCACTTCCTAGTGCTGTTGATTCCATAAAGTTCTTTTGGTTAGAATTTATCTTTCAGTAGTTTTTCCGAAAAATTTATTTTACTACCCTCACATTTCACTTTATTCTTCTCATTTTAAGATGCAATGTTATCATATGATTAATTATATTTTTAGCAAACAATATTTTTAACAATTATTTTAAAAACGTGATGATAGTGAACAACTGTTATTTTATGAAAGCTCAAGTATTTATTAATTACGATCCGATACTCTTATGCCATATTAATTTCACATTACATTACTAATATCTGTTTATAAATGAGTTCATATTAATATAGTACTGATACAAAATTTAACGAACTATGGAATGTAATTATCATTGAATTTGGTATGATCAGCGTCTAATTCGATGATGAGCTACTAATCAACATAAAGATTAAAATGTTAATTTGAGTTTCTACGTTGGTTTTCTTATTCACTGTATAAAAGATATCGTTTCGTAGTTATGGGTATGAATGCAATACGCGTTAAAATCTAAAGAAATTACATTACATTTCTAAGGAATAATTTTCAAATGCGATTATCAACCTAACGCTCCCCATCTATTTTTGATATAATTCTGGGACATTTAAAAAAAAAGGGGAAACATACTTTTTTGTTAATAAAATTTCAATACTTCTTCTGACGTTGATCAGAAACGAAACTTTTTTAGATGAGCAATTGGCGTAGTGGAGCAAGCGATCGCCGAGAGTGATAATGCACTCGATAGACACACTGCTCCGCATGTAACACCGCGGGGGATTGAACCTTGCTCACGCGCGCTGTCCTCTCTAACCCCTTTTGAATCTGCATGAAATTAACGCGAAGTTTACCGACCGAACCCTACTCGGTTCGTAGACAAAGTTTCCGAAGAGCTTACGGGGTTGCAAGGATAAGGGCGGACTCTGATGTTAACGTGTGCACATATACATATATAATCATGTACATATATATATGTATATCTAAGAGCTAAATGTAGAAGTGCAATAATCTTGTTAGAGAGTATGTTAGATTCGAGAAGTCATAAAGCATCGTCATATTGAACTTTGATTGAGCCACAAATTGCTGAGACGTGGAATCGTTGAACTCAGAAAATGGCGAACATCCGTAGACGCACATATGACTATAATTTCATCCGTAGATCTGTTTACAATTGTTAAATAACTTCCATCTTAAGTAAATTTTCACTCAGACTTATCTTATTATTTCATAAATTCGAACAATATTAAGTTTCTGTTTGTCGTAAAGTTACAAATTTCAGGATTATTTAAAGAAAGAATTTTGTTAATTATGTCATTCCGAATCGAATCAATTCAATTTTGTGAACACCATCAACACGTCAAGGAATTTCATTCTGGTTGAACATTTTATCGAGTTAAAACAAATGGTGCAGACTACGTCTGTATTAATTTCCCATCTCCATTTTCATAAATCTGCATGCAATTATTGAATATGTTTGATAGAGAAAGATAAATTTCTCGTGGTGGACTTCTCGTGTACGCTAAATATAACATAATGAGAGGCGCGGTTTTCCAAGTTTTATTCTATACTATCATTGATTAACTTCTTAAAAAGAGAATAAAATTTCTTTCTAGAAAGTTATAACTTAATTAATTGAACGTAAACTTGTCTTCGATAATCCGTTCTTGTTTGAATTAATAAAATATGACATAAGAAGGGGATAAATATTTTCTTCTCTTTTGTTTCAGTGAAATTCTATCTAGAATAACAAAAGTATCATTATTGAATTAATGAATTTATGAGGTGTAATTTAGGAAACATTATTCTAGTTGTCTTAGCATTGTTTAAGAAAGCGTGTTTAAATTATAATTATTCTGACGCACATAAATATATATTTAAATCGTTCAACACATGCATTTCTTGCATATTCATATAAAGTTAATGGAATGTTTTACTTGGAATGTTAATTGCGATTATTGTGTAACATACTCTGCCAATAAAACTATAAAAGGAATTTGGTATATCCTTCTATGGTTATACTGTACTTTGTAGTTATAAAGGCTTGTAATTACAGCTATTGACTTGATTTTTTAAAATTTTGTTATCACGTTATTTATTATTATTTTTGATTTTTATATTTATATTTTTATTTTATTAATAATACTTTTATATTTCAAGTGATTAATTATTATATCGTTCTATTATAATATATTTTCTGCACATACGTTACGAAAAATCATAAATTTCTATTCAGATAATTTTGTATTTTGACATAGTTTACATTAAGGCGCCTCCAGACAATATGGCCAATGTATAGACTAACTTTGCACATATTTATTAAATATTGACTACATTCAATATGAATAATTATGTATGTTATGTATGTGTATAATATTTGCTAATGTTGGCATATCGTTTGGAGGCATCTTTATATGGTAGAGATAATGTTAGAATAATAATTTTAATTGTTTTGTTTTTTGATCCAAAAACAAGCTTCTTATTTATAAAAATTATCTGTTTGACATAAGTGTTTCTCTCTCTCTCTCTCTCTCTCTCTCTCTCTCTCTCTCTCTCTCTCTCTCTCTCTCTCACTAAGATCCAGTTCTACAACTTACGGATAACTTTTAACCGAGGAAATAATACTAGAATTGAAAAGAAATGAGAAATAATTGAATCTTAGTTTAGAGTTAATCGTAAGTTGTGGAACTAAGCCTGAATAAATTATAAGATTGTATTTGCATGTATAATCCACTGCATATTAAAAACATTTTTTCTGCAATAACATAAATTTGTTACGAATTTTTAATATTTAAATATTAAGTACTCCATGAAATTTTACACGGAAAATTTTATATTTGTGAGTAAACTTATCTTCATTGCGATCAAGATTTTGTAAAGACAAGATGTATAA
>NW_017304450.1:604974-616208 GCF_001594115.1 Trachymyrmex septentrionalis | reverse complement strand
CCTGCAATGCTAAAAGCATGAAGAGGATGAGTAAGTGGAATTACTAGTATATTAATTCCTTTATATATGATATACAATAATCGTGCACATTCATGTTTTGGATAGTGTGGCATATAATGGAATTCAATTTTAACAACACGGAAACATATTTTGAAATCCCACGTGACCGCGACAATAGCATTAATATCTTTTGAATAATTACATGTCATGAATTATTAAATTATTGATTAATATTATTAAACAAGCTTCGATGTAGAAACTATATTTTCCGATCTTTAAAATTAAATTTCTAGATTTAATCTGATTTTATTTTTTAAATTATGTTTTTTTATATATTAATATTTGATTAGTTTTTCTAAATTTTTCCAAATTTTCTATTTCAATAAAATTCTTTATGAAAAATTAAAATTTCGAAAGTTGTTTAATTGGTGAATCCTTTTTTAAATACTTCACATATGTAGATATACACATATGTCTAAGCATTAATATATATGCATAAATGCATTACAAGGTAATGAAACTGTCAAATGTCATTCTGTCCAATTGTTTCACCTTGTTGATCGCAATTGTCAGAAACATGGCTTTATGCTTGCCTCTCTATAGCTCGATGCATAATCGTTTTAGATCATTGTTGTATTAGGTACAGTGCCAATGCCAGCAGATAATCTAATACTGTGTTGAACTGAAATGCTTTGACATATTACAGCTTCATTAAAAATATCAAGATTTATTTTATTAATGCGTAAGGCTTAATATGTCAAATTAATCATTGATCGAATAAGCTGTGTTGTGAAACGATCAATTGGTTATTTTACTGATTAAATGTTCGATAATTCGCTTTGTAATACAATCAAAATGATATAAAATGATCATAAATTACAGTGTTATTGGTGATAAGAATTCTCCAACATATTTAATAATTTTAAATATAATTATTGTAATTAATTTTAATTATTGCATCATTAAGTCTGTTTATATCTTTTTCAGACATAAGAGAGTAATGTTAAATTATAATATAAATTACGATATTTCTTTACGTTGTGAAATTTAACGTTAACATTATGTAAATTAATTAATGTTATTAATATTTGTGTTTTTATATGTAAATTAATTAATATTTTTACTGCGCAGTGCGCAACAAAAAAAAAGAAATTTATTGACTTGAGAAGGTGGATGAAATGCAAACTAAATCTGTCTGCTAATGCAATTTGCTTCAAATTTCTGGTTTTCCGATGCATCTGACAGCAAGCGCGAGATGGGATGGTGAGCCACCTTGTACATTAATGTAACGGTAGAGAGCGTACATTGCGGTGCAGTAAATAGACCATGTAAATGGCGAAATTGTATCACAAGCGTGAACATACGAAGTGCATATCGGTCAGAGAATTTCGAAAATATTCAGATATTATTCTCTCTAATGCCGTCATTGATTTTCAATTAATTTTTCTCAAGAAGTTTTATAATGATGTTTTTATATTCATTAATAAAACATTATCTCTCTAGTTTTTTCAATGTCACAAAAGAATGAAAAAGATAAAATTTTCTTTAAAAAGCTTTTTTAGATCTTATGAATTTTTGATATATCTTTAATCATCGTCTCCAACGAATTGTTTTCGTGTTTAGGTAGGATTTACACGTTTGTAACTGCACATCTTAACGTGTTTTCTCCGCAAGCAACTCGAGGCAGAATTTCCAAGTAGTACTACTGTTCAAGCTAGTGTGTAGATTCGGATTCCACACAGTGTCTACATTACAATTATGTTGCATCTACGATCGCGTTATAAGATAGATGTTTACGATTTTAGTATTATGCAGTATCATAATAGCAAAAACCATGAATTGTCATGAGAGATTTTAGTCATTTATAACACGTTTACGTTAAAAATTAAGTATTTTTACATACATTTATGTGCAATTTAATTATGTGCAATGTACAGTTGTTAATTTGTTAAACTAGATAAAAATATATAATTTAGATTTTTATTTATAAAGAAAAATATTTAATATCAAAGCATATAGATATATGTATTGTATTGGATGTATAGTTTCTTATAGCGCACAAAGCAAAACAAAATTGATTAAAAATACTTGTAAATAATATAATTTTTATATTTTATAATTAAAAAAAATACAAACGTATACATATGTACATGTACAGCTGGATAGACAGCTATTTTATTTCTATTAGAAGTGACTAAAAATATTCAATGTTTTTGTAACTTATTTTGAATAACGTTAAATTTTCTCTTTTCAGAATAGAAGTTTAATATTTTTTTTTGACGTAAAACCACTTTTTTCTGTTAAAATTATACTTTCTAAAAAGTTACTTTTTATACATTTTAAATAATATTTTTATTTAAAAGTTTGCTTTCTCGGATCATTGCTTTTTGCTTATTCTTTTGCAATGACGAATACATCAGAAGCATTACTAAATTGTTTCATATCTTATCAAATTTTTGCATAATATTTGCATGTGATAAATAAAAAAGAATAGTTATTTGTTGAACCAATAGCACTGTATTTTTACTTTCCTTATTTATACTGATTAGTCACGATACATGAAAAATTAGTTTCTGTATACGTGCAGTTTTTTTTTATTAAATTCATGGTTTTTATTTTGTGATATAATAGTGCTGTTAATGAATGTTTCTCCAGCGAAACTGCTATTTATGTGTGGAAATTTTTTTAGACATATACATGGTTAATGTATCCATTATGTTATACTTGCATTCGTTTTTGACTGCGATCACTATTATATACTTTAGATATATTTTTATTAAAATATGTTACATATAATATATAACAAAAAATAAAAAAAAATAAAAAAATATATATATATTCATATATATAAAATTGTTTAAAAGTTGCTGCAATAACATGTATAAATTATGTCTCATAATGTTGCCATAAAGAACAGTTTATTGAATCGTTTATTACAATTTGCACAGCTTTAATACATATATCGCCGCGTTTGTAAATTTTTCATTATCAAAAAACAAACACACACAGTTCAATTGAAAAATTCTACTTTTGCATTTTACTGGACGGCAATTACATCACCGACTGTTTCCGATATTTTCTCGAGCTCGTTATGTAATCCCGAGAAGTCTACATACAAAACTGGGCAAATTTTCCAGCCGTGCTAATCTTGGCATTTCTTAATGAATCTCGTTCGTGGTCTATTCCGTGTGCTGCAATGGAAGGTCTTTCTCGATTCGCTCGTTCATTTATCTTCGGGCTCCACGTATTTTCGCTTCTTGAAAGCTCCAATATTCTTATTCATGAACCATCTGTGCTCGGGATATTGCCAGAATTTACTTATTTCTAAAACGTTTTTGAAGGATTACAAATGCGATTGTTGTATGTTGAAGAATGGTGTCAAACGACCCTTGCGATTTGCATATCAAAAGTTTTGAACCGGTACTTACCGAAAATTATATAAATGTAGTTGTGCTATACCTATTGGATTGTACAATAGTTGTGCTATATCTATTGTACAAAGCACAATTATGAATTAACTGATTGAATATTTAAATGCTTCTAACAAAGGATCAATTGTTTAGAATCGATTTGATTCTTTTTGGAATATGTTACTGAACATAAACATTTAAGAGATATATTTTTTTATACATGTAAATTTTGAGGTTTAACGGGTAAAACGACTTTTCATAACTAACGCTTACATAGTCTAAGGTTCTAAGAATATTATACCTTTATAAATAATAAGATAAACGTTTCATACAAAAGTTTTATATTTAATTACGTATTTTTATATATACTTATTCTACATATTAAATACGTATTTTTAAATTTTCCAAAAATTTAATATTTAATTAAAACTGCCTTTATTATTTATATGAAACTATACTTTTTCTATTAATTTCAAAAATTATATACGAACAGTGTAAAAATAATGTTTTATATTAATGGTTTTGTTTATTGATAATTATTTTTCTATTTATTAACAATTATTTTATGTACGTTTATTTATAAAAATATCAGGACATCTATTTTTTATCTTTATATAAATAAATGAAGGCTTTTTATCTTTTTTGAAAAGGATTAATTCAATAACATTTGTAAGATATATTATACATTTGACATGTATGTCAAAGTTACGCACTGGATGGATTTTTTTTTCAACGCTTCATAATAATTTTTTTTCAATCAAGATTGGTTTTCTAACATGTCAGGAGATTCGATTCGAAATTAATTACCCATAAACTTTTTTTTATGCAAATTGTCAAGAAATAATTGTTACAAAGCTGATTTTTAACATTTTTTGCAATTTAATTTAAAATTTTGAGGTTATGTCAAAAAAAATTTTCGAGAAAAGTTGTAGATCTGTCAATTATCTACAACTTTTACATTTAACTTTTTTTGATACGAGTTACAGATTTCGTTTTATTAGCAAAAAAACCGTTTTTTTGGCCGTTACGCGCTATATAAATTAATATTTTAACAATAATAATTGAAAAGGTACCATATTTTGAAAACATGTTTTTGACGTAAAATTTGACGGAGAATGCGATAAAAATACTAAAAACTTGATTCGTTTTGGGGGCGTTTGTTAAAAATCGATTTAAACAATTAAATTGTTAATAACAATATAAATTTGTTAGTATTTTTTGTAAAAAAAATTTTTTTCTTACAGTTCAGTCCTTCAGCTACAAAAGTGCAATTGGTGAAAATTTTGTAGCTCTTAAAGATTCGGACCTATGGATTTATGAAAATGAGTCTCCAAGCCAAAAAACTTGCCATTCTCAAATGTTCGATCACTTGTATTATCGAAAATATGCAAAAAAAAAAAATTCCTCGGACACGTATCTCTTTTTTTTCGACATAGAATCCGTAAAAAAAGTTTCAGTCAAATCGAAGAGGTGCCGATTAATTTTCATCAAAATCCGTTCGGTTTGTAAAAGAATTACCCATATATATTTATGCTAAGTATAGCGTCTTCTGAAATAACAATAAATCAGAAAAAAATTTCCATAATGCTGTTGCTATAGATAATTTAATACATTATGGCTTCGGGCAACCTTCGAGTAATATGTTCATTACATACAATCTTATATGTAGATATTATATTTCAAAATATATTATACAGTACAGAAGAGAATAATACGTAAGAGAAGAAAATTTTTCAAACAATTTGCAACTAAAATTGCATATTGTATCATTAAATTTGATTAAATTTGTAGATGCACAAATTATTTTTTGTAATTCAATGACAATATTTTTATTATTTTTTCTTGCACGATTTTTTTCAGTTTCTTTTAAGCATCCGCAGAATATAAACTAATAGCAACATTATATCAATATTATAATTTCCCATTCAATAATATAAATGCAATATGACATATGTTGTTACAGTTACACTATTAGAAAATTATGGTATTGATGTAACGTTACTATTAATTTATGTTCTCTGTGAGTACTTAAATGTTTTATTTGATATCTAATTTTAACATTTTTATTTAAAAACAAAATACAGAATAAGAGTTTAGAAAAATGCGTTTAATGTATTAACAATTTATGTTTCTTTCTTCAAAATTCTCTTTTTTTTTCTCCCTCTTTTTTAACGAGTATATTTCAAGATGTGAAAAAGTTCTAAGCAAGAAACTCACATACATCTCATGTACAATAGCTCAAATTGAAACTTATGTGAAGGTATAAGGAATCAAGAATCCACCCACGTCTTTATGCAGCTTTCATTATGGCAGGTAGTTGCTGGCAGCGCTGTGTAGTCGTTGAACCGCGCGTTACGTTGTTTTTATTATTCTTTCGTAACATGCACCACTTGCAGAAGGAATCGAGCGCAATTATGGTATTCATGTATGTTAAGCGTAAACATTAAGCCTGCTTAAGTAATGGCGCATCAATGGTCGATCGATATCGATTTATCGTTCAAAATAAATTGTAGTACGTACGCGGCTCTGAAGATTTGCAACTCCGGAAGGTAAATCGAATATAAACGATCATGAGATAAATGTGTGAATAATTGTGTACATATAAGCTTAAATTAAAGTTTCGCAATAATATATATGTACTGTCGCCATTGTCGCTGCCACTGCCGCCGCGTATGATCCGCGATTCGCTCTGTACTTTTTTAATCACGACCGCGTTTGGAATTCCGGACGCGGGGCTGAAAGGAAAATCGACGACTTCATTCCGCCGCATGGCCATCCGTAAATTTTGCCGGGGGGCCGCTGCAATTTATCGTTCGATTCATTCGCTGTGGGATTCCGGAGCGTTGTATAACCGCGGATATAAATAAAATGTGCCGCAGTAACGGGAAGAAATTTTCATTGTAATCTATAAAGAGCAAAAATTGCTCCGTCAATATCGCAACTATGGAATTAACCTTTTGTAACGCATTTGTTTTTGTGAATTTCGCTGTTATTAACTTTGCTGTACGGGCAAGTGCTAGTTTTTATTGCTATGTGGCTATCATGGTGTGCTGGAACTGATGGTATTAGCACAATCATATTCAAATTTAAACATTCAAATTTAAATTGATTAAATCGGCGCGTGCAAATAAAGGGAACATATATGTATGACCGAAACATAGCGGAAATCGCGTTGGCTAGTTCTCTATGTTCAGAGTAATGTCTTGGTATAATTCGAGAATATATTTTGTTCTAATTTTGAAATGTAGTTATGTATTACAATTTGATGAATGTTTATATTAATTGATGAACAAATATAAATGCAAACAATATAGAATTTTGTTCGTGTGTGTGTGTTTAAAATGAATTAAGGCATTTTTTCAACGCTTTAAATTTCTAGATATAATTTCTTTTCTTAATTGTTCTATGATTATCATATATAAAGAAATCAGATATAAAGAAATCAATAGCTTACAAGATATTTTATATTTTATATTAAAATATTGCCAGAATTAAAATATAAAGTATCTCGTAAACTATTAGTTTTTTGATATTTTTATCTTAATATTTTTGCAGAATAACTAAAGGAATTATACTGTGTAAAAGAAATCATATAAATACCATTTAAAAAAGTGGAAGTAATCTTTGTATCTTTGTGATACTTCCATATACATATATAGAAAAATGGGCATGATCAAAATACGTCCCCTTCGAAACCGTTCTACTTTTGTCTAAAACATTTTTTCTAAGATCAAAAATTAAAAAGTTGTTGAGGTGGGTCATTAAAATGTGTGTGTGTGTGTGTGTGTGCTATACACACACACACATGCCACTTCTAAAATGAATGAACTAAGAGAGTAGTATTTAATATTGTAATGTTTATAATTCACTAAAAAAGAAATTTAAAGGAATAATATCATTCATAAAAGCAGTGAAAGCAACTGTGCTACTATGTATACATATACTACTGTACATGTGGCAGAATTGGAAGATATTAAAAAACATTACTTTTGAATTTCGTAATTATTGTAGTGTTAAAAAAAGATTAAAATTATCTATCAACATTAAATTTTTTGGATGTATAATTAATTATATTACATTATAATGTGTATGATTATTTGAATATTATTTGTTTCTGAAAAAATATATGTATATAGAATAGATTTTAGGCAATGTTTTTCCAATTTACAGACCTTGTTCTTCTATTGCGAGCGATTCTAATTCTCTTGAAATTGTATCACGAACTAGTATATTTATTAGATTCGATCGTAACCAGAATTTAAATATAACGATTCTATAAAAACGGTACTACAGATAATATCGGTTTATTCTCTTTTTCATGATGTAATTATGCGATGTAATCCACAACAAGACGTATAGAAAGATAAATTAGACAGGCACGG
This sequence comes from Trachymyrmex septentrionalis, assembly GCF_001594115.1. Taxonomy (NCBI): domain Eukaryota; kingdom Metazoa; phylum Arthropoda; class Insecta; order Hymenoptera; family Formicidae; genus Trachymyrmex; species Trachymyrmex septentrionalis. The sequence goes on along the minus strand of NW_017304450.1, from coordinate 608,416 downwards.
TATACGTGTGCATACGTGTTCGTGACGGAGAAAACTCAGCTAGACGAGCAGGGTGGCGGGTTATATTTTATTCGGCGGTCGTCTCACAGAATACACGTCTGCTTGAGGCACAGCTCACGTATCTCGGTACCAGCTCGACGGATTTAAGCCGGTGTTACGACGATACAGAAATAGTTCCCATTCTTGTTCGTAATTATATTTTGTTTCACCGTCATGGAGAGCATATCCATACGAGGACATTTTTCCATGTCGGACAAAAACGAAGAAAGAGGAATACATTTCTTATTGTAAATCTAATTTTTTAGTTTTAATTCCGGACATCATAATTTACAATAATTAATAGTAAAAAAATACATTAATAATTATCTTTAATACGTTTTATTTTTTTTATATATCTGAAAATTTTATATTGATAAATTCGATTATAGATATAATTGTCCATTTTGCGATATATGTATATATGTATTAGCATTCTACTATATTTATTTCCTCCATAGTGGAAATTGGTACAAGAACATTTTTACATAATCTACTATATATAATATATCCTGATAAAATAATTATAATAATGATTATCACCTACAGTTGGTTAATTTATTTATTATAATTATCGTATAATTATAATAATTTCAAATATAATAGGCAGTACGCGTTTCTTAAAACGGAGCTGCCTGAAAAATATGCTATATGGAAAACATACATGGTTACTTTTTAAATTTACACAACTTGACGTTGCTACTTTGCAAGCAATCCAAATCTTGATAAAATTATTCTTTGATTACTGAATAATTATGTATAATACCACGTCAATAGGCTCTTGTGCTACAAAATATCCTGTGATTCGTTGCCGTAATGGATCGATCTCTCTTGAATTTGTTTGTTCACTGCACAGACTGACATTAATTAAAAGTTACGGAAAATACAAATATCGACTGTCCGTACGCTACGAAATGAAACATCACTGTTCGTTTCATATTAAATGACAACATGTTCATCATCAAAATCAAAGTGACATTTTTGAGTGTTGTAGTCTTCCTGATGGATTCCTCGTTGCATTCTTTTTGTTGATATAAAAAAAACGATTGCAATTAACTACAAGTCGATTAAACGTATAGTGAATTAAATTTAAAAAATTGTTAATTACAAGGTACTTTGATAATAATTCTCTAAAAATTATTCTCCAAAGAATAAAATAATATTGTATTTTTTACAATTATATTTATTACGCTTTTGTCATGGAACTTGCATTTGAAGTTTTAATTAGTATTTTATTTTTATGCGACACGGAATAAGTTCTTTTAGCTTTTATTTTTTATTTTAATAGTTTTTATTATAAACTTGCAGGGGCGTTTCTTAGAAAATTATAAAAAAATATTAATCTATTCTAAAGATACAATTTTGTTTTTTTAATATAAAATTAACATTTTTTTCGCTTACTATTTTTCTTCTTTACGCGTTCACCAGTGGAAGGGCATCCTTTGCTCAACGAAGGGTTTTACAGTCTCCATGCGCACACTTCATATATTACCGCCCTCTGGGAGTGCTTAGCATCAGAACGGTAATTTTTCCAAGTTCTAGAATTCTCTCAGTAGTGCTTTTGGTGAAATTTTTGCGTCAACTAGTGTAATAATATACACAATTGTTGACAAAGACTTAAGAATAGAAAATATTACTTTTTATTTGATAGACCCGTAATGTATTATATACATATACCCAAAGATGGTTTTTAACAATGAAATTTTTTATAAAGTTTTGGTTTTATCTGCATCTAACATGTATTTAACAAAAAAAATTTGTTTTGTTTTAAAAATATTTTATTTATTTATTAAAAATAATTTATTAAAAATAATTAAAAATAATTAAATTATTATTATTTCACACACATTTATTTCGTAGAACTGGGTTAGAATTAGCTGTTTCTACAAATAACGTGGAACAATGATATCATTTTAATAAGTCTGACAAGTTTTACTGCAATATGGTCGTGTCTGTTCAGATACATTAAATAATACGCAAAATCATATCTTAATTTAACACATATAGGAACGCATATAATCTATTGTCAGACTATAATTAAACAGTGACAGCAGGTTGGAGAAATAATGCTACCATCCATCCTCCTTAATTTTCCATAGTGACAGCGGAACAAGACAGTTCCAGCGGCTGAGCTTCCGTTCGCCCAGAGGGAGCGAGTTTCCGAGTTTGGAACCAAGTTAGTGCAGAAAACTTTTGATGCCTTTGATAAATATGGAAATTAGAAAATCTTGGGTTAACTAGAGTTGTCTAAAAGAAAAGAAAAATACATATTAAAGATGGAGAGTGTGGTATGCGGTTTTTACATCACAAAATTTTAAATAAATGCTTTGCTTGTTTCGCACATAAATTGTCCTCATATAATTTATATTTACACACACACATATATATATGTATATATATACGTATTTAATAATTACCTGCATCACACAAATTTAATATTTAAAATTAATTAAAATTTATTTACTTATATGTAAGAAACGATACAATTCATAAACAGAATTAAGAATTTAAAGCGTGACAAAATATATATATGTAGGCACAGAGAAGAAAGAAGGTTATTATGTTCTTGAAAAATCGTCTGGTAACTACTCTCTAAATATCTTTTCTAATAATCTTTTCGCGACTAGGTCGAGATTATATTTAGAAATCAGTAGACAGAAGAATTTGTTTTAGCTCGCTCGTGAATGCCAAATAGATGTCAATGACCCATTCAACCCACTAACCAACAGTGCTATTTTCGATACTTTTTTACATCTCGTATAGAAATTAACATTGTTTGGACCATGTCTACATAAGCGATTTTCAGTTCGAACCAAATCGGTTCTTCGCTGCTGAATACGATAATTGGCGTAATTTGGTCGCCCGCCAATCGCATTGTTTCGAGGATTCAATTAACCTGGGCGAAATGAAGCTTGCTGGAAAAGTCTGGGAAACGTGGTCGACTTTATATAAGGATATGGTATTTAGGTTAGACTATGTATGTAGACTGACTAAAACTTGAAATTAATCGATGCAAGCAGAAAGGAAAATAGGTACGAGAGAAAATGCCAACGGGCGAGAACAAGTTATAGCACAAGTTGCAAAAGTTTTTTAATTATTGACGCTTTTTCATATTTTGCTTCTATTCGATATTTTTTTTTTTAAATTCAGTTGTATAATTCTATGTACTATATTTGTCTAATTCTAAGTTATATAAATTAATTTCTTAGCTGTCTGAGCAGATTATTGCTTTTGTTAACAATATTACAAAATTTGCTCAAACGTAAGAAGTGAATGTAAATCAGAAATAGATTAAAATATATAAAACATGATTTAATCGACAGAACGTCTACGTACAGAATAGTACGTTTTCTATTTATGTTAATGTACAAAAATAATATATAAAAAAAATTAGTATGCAATATAT
>NW_017304450.1:590710-604874 GCF_001594115.1 Trachymyrmex septentrionalis | reverse complement strand
TATTTATAGAGATTAATTTTTGATGATTTCAATGTAAATGATACGTGTTTAATTACACTGATCAATAAAAATGCAATCTTAATATTTTTTGTTCTCTAAGTAAATACAGTTGTTTCTGGTGACTTTGATGCGCTGATTACAAATCTACTTCGAAAATATTGTATCACGTCAAGCTTTGATATTATTGAGATATTTTAACCTAAAGATACAAAAGAAAAAGAGATTTTTGGCCATTTTTATCGAAGAAGAAAATTTAACAATATTTTGCATTCACGCGAATGTTACATTAATTGTTATTCTTATTCCTTCCAACGCGTATTTAATCTGACTTTTTCTCGCTAAGATAGAGCAAATTGGATTTTTTTCTACTCGAGAGAGTATACGTGTAGAGAAAGTACGACTTCTAAATATCAAAGAATTTGAATTTGAAAAAAGATTCATTTAAAGATTATGCTTTAAAAATTTGTTTATTACGATTTTACCAAGCCTGTAAAAATCTGGGAAATAGTTAATCTAAAATTTTTTTTATTACTTATGAGTAATATAGAAAAAAATCTTAGATTATTCTCCAGATTTTAGAATCGTAATAAACACATTTTTGCATAAACTTCCAATAATTTTTAAATTAAGCTCTTTGAGATATTGTATTTAGGAATCTTTATATTTTCTCTATTCTCTCACGTTGAAAAATAAAAAAATTTAATTCAAAGATATAGAATACGCGTAAGAATAACATTTTAATGTGATATCCACGTGGATATCCACGTAAATGTTGAGAAAAATTGTTAAATTTTTTAAGTCAAAAATGGCCAAAAACCTTATTTTTTTCTACCTTTAGATTAGAATATTTTAAAGATTTAACGATATTTTTGAAACCAGATTCATAATCAGTGCATCAAAATCTACTAGAAACAATTTTGTTTACTTTAAGGCCAAAATGATGCCTACCAGTGTTATTTATTAAATTAAATAGATTTTTAATTTTTAAATTTAAATTATACATATCAGATATATTAACGTATTATTAGATTTAATTTAAAGATTTATTAGATAATTTGGAACAGATAATTGTGAGTTGGTTAATTGCTTGTGTTTCTCTGAATATATTAATATTTGAACTGATTTGGTAATTTGATTTGGGTGTAAAGTTAGTTTTAGAGTTTGACTATTAATCTTAGGTGTTGATTTGAAACCGGTGAATGTGATCTACATCGTAATCTAATGTCATGCAATACCAATCATTCCACCGGAATGGAAGATCCATAGGTATTACAGTTCTTGCGCATATATTTTCGAACTCTCATTAATACATGGAATTACGAAATTCTTTTTATAACAATGTAGAATTTGAATTATTTACTGATATTAAAATGAGAAGTATATAATGTACTAGATAGCAATGCGTAACAACATGTGAAAAGGTTTCAACTTATACGTTTTTGCGTATACAAAGATAAATTAGATTTTTTTAATAACATTTTTTATGAATAAAATAAAATAAATATTCTTTGTTCAGTTAATTTCGAGTTACGTTTAAATAGAATTTGTATTTTGTTGTGCAAAAAGGGAATATAATCAAACAGAAAATTGAAAATATAGATTCTGCATCAAAAAGCAGTAATAAAAATTATATAATTTTATAATATTTTAACAGTCAGTACGATGTACTGATGTATAAATATAACAATTTATTAAATTAGCTTATAAAATAATAAAATTTATAAATAATAAAATAACTTTATGAAATAAACTTTCTACACATATAATTTTATATAATACTAACTAAATGCAATAATTAAAATAATAATTCGTATTAATTGCGGCAGAAAGTACGCTGTTGTCTTATTTCGTATATATTATAGTTCGTACGAACGAGTAAATTGATGAGATGAATGATAAAGTCTTACGCATCGTATATTTTACGCGTAACATGAAACGATTTGTGTGATAATACGTATTTTCTGGCAATACGTTTATTTAATGCTGTAAGTCGAGACAAAGAAGGATTACTATACTGACGAATAATTTAGTGAAAATGGTATTTCCATAACAGTTCGACATTGTGTGGCAAATATTACCAACAATAGATGAACATTATTTAAATCATCTAACTTAGCGAAATATAGACAAAAGATTATTTCATTACTTTACTTCTAAAAAGTAATTCTAATATTAAATGTAAAGCACAAGTTGTACGTACAACATTATTGATTATTCAATATAACTGACTGAGCGTAAAGGAATTTTCAGCACTTTACTGTTACTAATATTTTATCGGTTAGCTGCAAGCCGATGAGAACTTTTCATCGCCGTTATTTCCTGAGAACTAACTTTCTGGCAGTGAAAGATGGCTTTGTTCGTAGAAAATACGATGATCACGAGACGCTTGGGAAATCGAGGAAACAATTTTCTGCTTTTTTTGGAATAAAATAAATCGTAGAATAGAATACCGGCGTAATTAAACCTTCTGTGTCATCATTAAAAAAATTTTAAGTTTAGATTTTGAGATAAAATCTCAATTAAAAAAAAAATTGTGTAATAACTATTAATAAATAAATTATAAATAGTGCTCAAATAAAATTATAAATTTTTGATTAATAGTTAAACACATACACAATAACATATTTTTTTAATAAATTTGTATTCTGAATTAGAATTCGGAAAATCTTAATTAATAAGTTTTTTTAATGGTAAAGAAAAGTATTACTCTCCTTTTTACGTGAAAATGAACAATAACATAATACATTTTAAACCAAGAGAACTTCTATGTCTTTTATATTATTAGTTATTGAGGGCAAAAATCCACGACAAGAGTGCATTGAAAGATCTCCGATACATTTTAAAATTATATATTTTCAGATAAGTTGGATGGATGCAAAGTTGGTGTAAAAATATGCGAAAACTGGACAGACATGCAAACTTTATTCTTAGTGACAACAAGCACATTAATGAAACGATATTTTCATAAAGTTAATAGGATCGGAACATTTTTCTCTTCTTTGTTGAGTTAACAGCTAATTGTGATCTAGATCAACACGAACAAAAACAAGAAGTTTGCTCCTAGAAAGAAAATCAAGACAACTCAATCAAAAGATGTATAGAGGAATTTGGAGGAAAGATCAAAGCCAAATAATTGTCGTATATAACGTTTGGAAAAATTTACATATAGCTACAATATTCTCAATCACTATCGAGATAATCAAAAGTCTATACGTTTAAAAAAATATTAGAAATATATCGCACAAATATAGATAGAACTGTACGTATACGCGTCTTAAGTCGAGATGAAGATCATCACCGTTGCAAGAACGAGCTGTTTTAAACTGCTATCCTGAAAAGTATTCTTATAACGAACAAAGTGAGATTGAAAGAAAGAGGATAACTCCGTATGTAACGACACTGTTCGAAGCATCAAGTATTTACGAAAGAACAAGAAAACATTACGTGAAAAAACAAGAAAAAGAAATGTTTTATCACTGCAATCTCGTTTTGTTGTAGAAAGGCAAAACGAGCGAATTAACAATTATAGCAAAAAATATTAATAGATTTGGCAATTTTTTTCTCTCATCGATTATTTCTTATTAGCCTATACATGTACATGAACACATTAATTACCTCTAAATTATTATTTTATGGAATAAAAATAAACCAGAATATATAATTCTTAAAGAATTAATTAATAACTACCTCGCTTTTTCTGCAAGCGATAGACGAATAATTCTATAACTAATATCTTAAAAAATAAGGAACAAAAATTTGTAAAAAGAAAAACAAAAATTTTTCAAAAAATCGGAAATATTGTTTACTGCCTCAAATCGAATTAGCGCAAGACATAAAAACTGCATTGGCAGCGTTCAAACTAGCGTTAGATCTTTTCAGCAACGTCAATCACTAAATCGTCACAGTGTGCGGATTGGGGCGAATCCTCGGCTACATCGGCGGACGACCGTCGGTGGGGGCCACCAGCATGTCGCAGTCCGGATCAGGTGGACTGAACGACGCTCAAGGACAGAGCCAAGCTGGACAAACAATGGACAGTCAACAGACAACTTGCCAGAACGGTCGTGCTGAGCCACTCACTGACATCATAAAACAGGATTTATCTAACGGTTTCGAAAATCGAACGATGGATTACGAGAGGTTTACCCAAGAGAGGGCACAACATACTTCAGTTACTGGGCAAGTTCAGGACCAACAGTCACAGTCGGTTTCACAACAGCAGCAGCAACAACATCAACTAGCGCATCCGATAGCACAGTATCCGTCAGGAAGAAGGCAATCCGTAGGATTACCGGAAGATAAACATCCTTCAACGGGTCAACTGCCGCCCCCGCAATATGCTCCAGACAAAAACAACGCGGATAGAACTCAGCACATGTCTCAAACCAGCACTCAGACGGTACCAGTGCAAGTGCAACCGCAGTTTGCACCTGATTATGATCAAAATCAATATCCGCAGATACGAGGGCAATTTGAGGCCAGGTCGCAAATCTATCCGCAAACGCAATATTCCGATAGAGCTGGTTACGTGACAAGAGATGTCACTTATCGTGATCCGAATCTCTATAGTCAGAGTGGTACAACCAATCCGATGTTCACTGGACAGGGTCAATACGTAACGGTTCAACATGGCTCACAGATACCTTCGCAATCTGCTAGTCCGCAGCCACCTTATTATTCGGGTGTAGTCGTGCCACAGCCACCGACTGGTTACGCTCAATTCAGTACTCAGCCACAATATCCTTATAGTCAATATCCGCAAACGGTCATGAACGCTGTACCGTACAATCCACACTCCGGTATCTATCCGGCTCAGCAATATCCCGGTCAACAATCGCCGAATCCACAGAGATTTTCCCAAGAAATCGGCCAATATCAGACGCAACCGATCATTCAACCAATCGCTCAAAATGTGACCCATGGAATCGCTATCCAGACGACGGAGCGACCTTGCCGAGGACCAAAACCGATGGTGCCGCCTCGTGGCAATTCGAAAATCACTACTCATGATCCTGGACATAGAAAGTCTGCTAGCGTTGACGTACCTGCATTACAAAAAGCGAAATATGAGTCAAACCCGACTGCTCAACAGGATTCGATTCATCGTAGCGATGGCGCCATTATTGTGACGGGCACATCAACCGGTCCAGACGGTTCGGATAGAAGATATTTAACCACGATTAATCAAAATCCTAGGACAAGACAGGATGGTTTATACGTGGATACTAATGGTGATCAGCCAGGCAGAGAGAAACTAGTCGATACAATTGCCACCGAGTGCGGTTTATATGTCTCCAGATCGGAACATAGGAAATCTGTATCTGTCGATGTGACTACTAGCTTTCAAAGACGTAACGATACGATAACTTTTACATTTCCTGGTGATGGTAATCAAGAGATTATGTCGGGAAGGAAACCTGCGACTGTAGTAGATGCAAAGAGAATCGAGACTAATCAAATGTTCCCCGCTGAACAAAGAAGACTAGATGCGAGTCTGCGTGTATCACCAATGGCGTTTGATACGAGACAAGAAAACAGAAAGAGCATAGGAACCGACAGAAAATCCGAATGGGGCAATGTGAGTCCGAATCAAAGAAATGTCATCCCTCCAGAGAATAGACGCTCGGATTATTTTGAGGAGCACCGAAGATCACCTATGAATTTAGAAGGCAAAAGAATGGAGGATGTAAGGAGATCGCCTATGCCATTTATGCCGATTCGTGAAACGTCTGTTGATCGTGCTGGACAGAAAAGTCCTTCTTTTGTTAGCCAAAACTTCGAGAAAACTAGACAAGAGTTAGCAATCTGGGCAGAGCAACGTCAACGGCAAGAACATGAAAGAAACATAATACAAGGTCCAATATTTACGACAAGTCCTCGTTCTCGTAACCCGTCAGAGGAAAGAAGGGATATCAGATCAATTCATCCTCCGGATGATCGCAAAGAATCTAGAATGTCTCAATCCGCCTTTCAACCTCTTCCTAATATTAGTCAAAGCACTATAATGGAGCAACGTCGACATCTAAGACATGTTAGCGCCGATCTGACAAAACATATGGAACTCTCGAGAAAAGATTTTGACGAGCAACCTATTACAGGTTCCGTAGTAAATCTTGGCTCGGTAGTCAGTACTGCTTCATCGCAGAGAGCTAGTCCGAACCTTTGTCACCAATACCCAGCCCTCAGCGAAGCAAAATTAGACACAAAGGCCATGTTAACTGTGGTAACTGATTTTGGCGAGTCGACTACCAGCAAACCAATTGATCAAATAGATCATATAATTCACAGTCACCGTAAAAGTCATAATTCCTCATCTAACTTGCTCACTCATAGTAAGAGCCAGATGGAAAGCTTACAAAATACATTAGAGAATCAGAGTGAGAAATCAGATTCTCTTCACGCTCAACAACAACAATTACAGAATCAACAGAGTCTCGATTTAATCTCTGAAAAGCTAAGCCAGTTTGAGCGTCAGCAGAGCGATCTTCAAGCTAAGTTGCAATGTCTTCAGAATCAGAATCAGATTCTGGACAAAGTGGCGCAATTTCAGCATCAACAGAGCGATCTCCAAGCTCGATTCCAAAGTTTACAGAACCAAAGTCAATTGAATGATAAAGTTCATAAAATACCTAGCGATTTTGTGCAACTTCCGTTGACAAGCGATACCCATCAAGTTCAAGCGAATCCTCTTTCAAATAATCAAGAACAGTCATCAGATAAATCTTGCTCAGCTCATCAACCAGTACATGGTCTTCACCAGACGCTTCTGACTACGTACTCACAGAACACCACTCTTCAAGCCTGCCAATCGTCCGTATGCGAGAAACTGACGTCTCGCGTACAACATGACATTTCCGATTCGAATTCCATTCAGATTCCAAACATGTCGCAAATGCCGTTACCATGCCTTCCGCAATTCGATCGTGCCGATGTGTCGCGTACTTCGTTTTCCCAGTTTCACCGACTTCAGTGCCAGATCGAGAGCCACGAGAGTGCTTCAACTACGAGTGCCAGTCTACCTGCTAGCTCCTTTACTGGTACGCTAAAGAAGATACCACCGGAGAAACCACCACGGACGTCCTTGATAGTGCAGTCACCAGAAGCCGAGGTAACATTTAAAAATTAGAAATACTTCTATTTGTGCTAATTGTCAAAAGCGAAAATTTTTTAAATCTACACATTTATTATTTTATACTTTATATTAAGCGAGTAACCATGATTTGCTAATTGCAATCACAAATTCTAATCTAAGTGTAAATAGCAATCCACTTTAACGTTTGTAGTCTCGCTGTAGTTAGATTCAAAATCTTTATGCAAATTTTGTGTTTGGATGTGTGTTCACGCGCGCGGCAAAAACTTTCTTTATACTATCTAGAATGTTGGAGAACACAAGCTCGGCTTGTGGCTGAAGAGATTGCGGCGAGTTGATGACGACGGATGGTGGAAGATAGAGATCTCCACTTGCAGTTTTTGTCGAGGCAGTCAAGTGGAATAAACTTGTTAGATATCAGATCTGATGTTGTCTTTGAAAACTTCGTTACGAGTCCTATGTACTTTTCACTCCATTTCCCGTGTCTGGTTTGTAATCTTGACGTTTTTGTCACAACTATGAAACTCACCAGCATCATCTGACAGTATTGTTATTCGATCATTCACAAATATTGAATAGCGAATGTTATATTTCCTTATTTTGGATAAATTGGCAAAATGGACATATCAGTTCTTTTTAGTTTTTGAGTTACTGCTTGTTGATAAAAAAATATAAGGTTATTTTATTTTCATAGAGTGAATAAAAGAAAAGTTATTTAAAAATAACGTAAATAAATCAGAGACATGTTCAATAAATCAATAATAGCCATTATTGATAATATACATATGATGTACATCTTTGTAAACCTAGTTATTAATCGCAATTGAGTACTTATTTACGAATAAGATTTTTATTGATTGTGTTACTGTACAGAATAATAGTTCTTTTCTAAATAGAATAAAAAAAATATGTTTATAGAACAAATTTATGTTTGTATATAACTAAAGACAAAAATATTATTATTTTAAATTGTATATAAATAAATGACAATTAAAGTTAATTAGAATAGTTACATTATATAATATTTTGTGCACTGATTGTAATTTGTTCCTCTGTTAAAATATAAGTGACTACATTATATTAATTAAACAATGGCACGTACAGTGACAATAGACATAGCACATCCATAGATGTATCTTGTTCTAGGATGTCATTTGATTATATCTTTTTCATTTGCTTTCTTTAGTGAGTAATCATTTGCAAAAAAATGCATACTACAGAAATGATATGTAGAGAAAAAACAATTTCATGTTGATATTATTTCAAGTACAAACAAAAAGCTTTTTTGAAGAAATATATTTAATATCTGTTTTATAAAAATATTTTATAAAAAAGAATAGATAAATAAATATATACATATTCTATATATATACTCGTATAATAAAATTAGATTGCTATAGTGAATTGATTTCACATATATGAAAAGTTTTGACATTTATGAAAATATGTATATTTTTTGCTTTAAATCGCAAGCTAGACAATAAGAAATTAAAAAGAATTTATGTTTCTGATCATTACTGTTGTAAAAAGTTGTCTTATCTAGCACCTGTGAATTATTATAAAATTATAATATACTGCCACACACATCGTTAATACTTATTTCTTTTCTTCGTACTTTTCTCGATTAAGTAAATTGCAACAAAATTTACTAATATGCAATAACAATATTGATTTCTGTTACTGAATTGTTTATTAATAATGTAAACAAGTTTATAATTCTGAGATTCTAACACGTTTGCAAATGGATACTCATTTTTTTTTTCAGGTAATATCGAGGACGTATGTATGCGCGTGTCGAGGTATTCTGTCTCTATCGAATTCCTTCCATACCTTCATTTCTATCTAACATTCCACCTATACCCTCCTTCTATGTGTAGGATGTCAGTGCTCCCTGCTTTCGACCAACGAATGGAAATTCTATACGGTTTGATACATTCATCTCTCGACCAAGCTCGATTCTATGAAAGCATCGTTATCGAGGAGCGGGCTTTTCAAAAATCATTTCTTCCAGGAATTTATTTACACAGACTCGTTTCACATTCGCTGACATATAAATCTGGTTTTACAATTGTCGAATAACGTAGACTCATATGTTTGTACTCCAATGTATTTTTATGAAATCATGTAAAATTGTAATATACTCAGTTATCGAAATATTTATTACAAAACATTTACTCGATTATTTTTTTACACATTGAAATCATTAACTATAATGCAATTCTTTAAAATAAATAATAAAGGAACAGTTAGGAGAAAGTGAGAAAATTGCGAATACGGGATAAATGCAAATAATACTATTACAATATATTAGAGTAGTTATAATCTTTCATTTCTTGTATCCAACAATAATCTCATATGTACTCAGTATCACACTATAATACGTGATTGTGAAACGTATTATATGCTGTTTAAGATAAATATTATTATATTTTCGATGTCTTTGGTGCAAGAGATAGTATATGGAACACTTAAAGTAAATACTTAAAGGAAAGGTTAAATAAAGTTGACAATTATTTATCAATTATATAAGTCTTCAATCTTATAAAAGCTTTTTATTACTTTTATAGTTTTTATAGCAAAATAAGCTTTAAACTACAATAATTAACATTCATATTAAGAGAATTCTAAAGTTGTCTGTGTTACCGATTAAATTATATGATTTTTTGTTTATGAATTACTTTTTTTTATCTTTTATTGATTCGAAAATCGCGTTCTCTAGGATTAAAGTACGAGTATTAATACGTGTCTGTGAAGGTCTCTATAACAACAATAAAAAATTCCAGAATTGAGGTCTTCTTTACCATTCTTAGTCTAATATCGCGCTTTAGAGAGAGAGAGGAGGGGAGGGAGAGGGAAAGGGAGAGAGGGAGAGGGAGAAAGGGGTGAGGGAGAGAGAGGGAGAGAGAGGGAGAAAGAGGGAGAGGGGAGAGAGGGGAGAGAAAGAGGGAGAGGGAGAGTTAGGAAGGGGAGGGAGGGGGCGATGGATTGGGGGAGAGGAGGAAGGGGGAGAGGAAGGGAAAGGGAGAGGGAGAAGGAGAGGAACGGAGAGGGAGAGGAGGGAGAGGGAGAGGGAGAGAGAGGGAGAGGGAGAGGAAGAGAGAGGGACATAGAGAACTGTCATGTGACATTTGCTTCGTATAAAAACTGTGCAATCAGTATTTACGAAATAGTAGTCCATAGAGTGCACTAGTAGTGCACGAAACTCTTTAGGATCTTTTTAATAATATAAATTATAATTTTAAACAAAAAAAACTTCTGTCGCATTTTTATTGCACGCGGTGGATAATTCTGAACCGTAAGGGCTTTGCTTTTTTTATTTTTGTTTAAAAAGTTATAATTTATATTGATAATATTTGAATGTTAATTATTGTAGGTTAAATAAGTAAAGTATTTTCTTTAAATAAAGACTTCTTACGTACAATTGATAAATAAAAATTATCAATTTTATTTAATTTGTCCTTTAGATGTTAACAATTCCCCTATTTTCCTCTTCTTGTTAAAAACAAAATATAATAATTGAACCAAAACGGTAGATATTATATGCGGAAACAATTCATAATCAAGTATAATAAATTAAAATAATAAATTACTCAATAATATATAGCTCAAGAAAGCCTCCTTTGATTCTTAGGATATTTGAATTGTTAATTCTATTGAGCCGTTTATGTATTTTATTTTTTATTGTTAAAATACGATGAAATTTATTTACATAAAATATAAAAATTTATTTATAAATTATTTGTATGCGGGATTGATTCAATAAAGAAAAGAAGGTTCTTGATGAAGAATGAAAAAAGTATTTCATTTCAGTAACATGATAATTTATTAGACTTTAATCGCACCAAAACGGATAAAATTATTTCCCCCGCCTTAAACTTGTACTTTTTAAATCAAAGATCAAATTAAGTGGAGAAGTATTATGATCAACGGTTTACTATTAATTAAATATAAATTGTTTGTCATTAATTAAATATAAATGTTAGGAGTTAAATATAAATAGACACTTCACGTGTCGTGTATATCAATGATGAAACAACGTTGCAGGAATAAAATAGTGTTTAGAATGTTAAAGATAAAAGGATGAAAAAATCGAAAACAGACAATGAACTTTCCCGTAAAACTGAAAGCTTCGATATCTCTTTTATAACGTACTTCCCTTTACGATAGTATTATTCGGGACTTTATAAGCACCTACGAACTGGTTAACACGTATTCTCTGTTTCTCTGTTCGTGATTAAAAAAATCGGGGACAAGCGTGGATTGTTAAATTACATGACTTTAAAGTGTGTCAGCCACGTATAACAATTATAGTACCGTGACTGCATCCTAATACCTTTGTTCTGAAAATACTCTATTCCTCGAACATAGAAAAGCATACAATTGAAAAACTACGTGGCATAGAATCAAATAAGATCAATGCACTTGATAAATTGTTGAAATTTTTTAATTTGAATTTGCACAAAAATCTCGGATACTAACAGTCACCCAATAACCAAAGTATTTTTGTACTGTGCGCGGCCATAGAGTTTCCTGACATCCTGAACATGCGATGTATATTATTCGCACAAAACAAATATAATAGAAATTCTGATGAGAGTCAAACTTTGTTCTGTTAAATGTTTATCATGTTGTCATCAATTTTGCCAACGAGCGTGTATAATATCCGCAAACTCCTTTTTGTTTAAATTTTAGCTTCCAATTTTTGTGTTTCTATTACGCGATCAGTCTTGTTGTGCTTTTGTTTCGCCGGGGCGCGATCGCTATACCAATCGGTTGCGCGAGCTTTTACAATTCTGTAGTTACTCGTTAGCGAAGTTTTCGCGAAATTCCGAGCGTAACTTTTCATCGCCACTTAGCGGAGTACTTATAAATTGAGACAAATGATCTCGGTTTATTTGTGCCATCAGGTATTTACAAAGATCATTCGTGCGTGTGTGTGTGTGTGTGTGTATGTGTGTGTGTGAGGAGGAGATGAAAGAGAGAAAAGTATACTTTTATTCTACATATCCGTGGCAGAACATTTTTAGCTATAATTATTTTATTCCGATCTCAGATTATAAAATCGAACGTTTCTGTGTGTATACGGATTTGGCTTAAATTTCTTCTTCGCGCAATTTCACGAACGGCTATGCAAATAATTCGATTCTCATCGTAATTCATGATGATCCGATATGTGTTCTTATTTTTTAATCACCTTTCGCTCTCTTTCCCCTTCTTTCTCTCTCTCTCTCTCTCTCTCTCTCTCTCTCCCCCTCTTTCCTTTTTCCTCTTCTCTCTCTCTCCTCCCCTTTTTTTCTTTTTATTTCTCGATATTGTGTCGATTTTACTTTCTTCTTCTTCCTCTTTTTACATTAGGTCTCTGGTCTGTATTACACTTCTCTTATATGCACGCTGATTATTCAATTGCCATTAGTATATAAGATCTACAGTTTTTAATGTCGGTTCCAAACGGCGGATTTTTCGAGAGATGTTTCGGTAGGCAAGGACACTTTTGGTAGATTGCCGGCCCTTTCCGGGAGGAGACATGAGCGTAAATATTTTGGTTTCTACTGGGATTGAACCCGGGACCTCTGGCATGATAGACCAATGCGCTGTCTGCTCGTACGCCACGCTCGTACTCTTTTATTCTAATATGTTCAATATTTCGGAACGCGCACGTGCATGACTAATGGTCAATTTTACGAGAAATACAGTCGTTGTACTAAAACTCTTTGCTTCATAACACGATTTCAATGACCTTTAAAAAATTGTCATCGAAAAACTGCAAAATCTCTAGTAAGACCAAATATCACGGAAATTCTAGTTTTCAGTTCATTGTCGTTTGAATCAGGAAACATGAGTCTACATTAGCACAAAATGCTCGTTACGTAAAAGTATTACGGATGAGAGTTAAGCAGATTTAATGCGACATATATACAGGGATAAAACTTGGTTTACGTACGAGGTAAAAGAGAAAGTAATAACACTATGAAATGCTTGATGTACGAGATTTATTTTCCTTTGAACTTTATTTTTGGATTACAGGTTTTTCAAAATTTAATTAAATATAGAAGGAATAAATATTTACTAAAAATATAATTTTATAGTTTTTTTTATAATAATTTTCTGTTTAAATTTATTTACTAATAATTAATGAAATACAAGATAATTTTGCAATGCGAGTGCAATGTATATTCTCGTGCAACGAACACTAAATAGTATTATCAGTCGAAAATTTAGTCAAAAATATGCAAAACAAATAAATCGATTTGTGCTTACATCAATATTATCACAATTGATGAAACGCAATTTAATGTTGTGAAACAATAATGCAGAAATTATAAAGCAATAGTATGTATCTGTGTATTTATTATATGTTATATTGAAAATTTAAATAATGAAGAACTGCAGCAAATTTCAAAATTGTATCATCAGAAAAGTGCCGCAAATATAATGTTATTATTAATATTGTTACTGCTAGTATTGTTATTATAAATTATCATTATTGATACGATCAAAATGTTTCCGGTTATTATGCTAAGCAGGAAATATAAAATACGATCCTGTGAGTTAATTTATTCATACATTTGAAAACATACATGCAGATTGACACATTATTATTACATTCGACAAATTTCAGATGTTTCATTATCAGCACGTAATGATAAAATATCATGTGTTTTTTGTTAGTCTTGTATTAATTATTACAATTAGCATTGGTCACGATCTTTCGCGTTTTCCGGCTAATTTGTTTTCTGCGTACGCTCTTGGGAAATCGACGATATCGCCAGAAACGAGTGGTGTAACGAAAACACTAATTACAATTGCAAAACCACAGTCCGAAACAGTAGCTTAGCACGTGTAATCGCGAGCATCGAAGCACGTAATGGATTAATCAGGATTAAAATTTGATCAAAACCAGGGTCAAGTCAATTCATGCGAGAATAATTAACTATACATCTATTATTTTTCGTGTTCAATAATAATCATCCTCACCATTTCCTTGATTGCCTTTCAAAATTTTTAATTCTCGTAAATTTTCTCTACTATTGCGCAAGAAGTGAAATGTATATATATGTATTTATATATATATAT
>NW_017304450.1:584073-590565 GCF_001594115.1 Trachymyrmex septentrionalis | reverse complement strand
TATATATATATGTGTGTGTATATATATATATATACACACACACACACATATAAATTAATACATATAGCGATGTACGAGTAGATGGAGCAAATAAACTGGAGTTATGGTTTCATTGTTGGTTTAAATCGTGTAGTTTGAATAGTATAGGGATATATCTAATTGACAATTTATTGCTTTTCTACCATTATACAACGTATAATTTAATGAATTTTTTAGTTATTATATAGAGTTCTGTTTAATTTTCACAAAAAAATCTATTTTCAAAAAAATTATAATTTATTAGTTTATTGCAAAATTTTGTCTCTAATGTACATATATTAAAATATAAAATTTAATTATGTTATCGTTTCATATTAAATTACATTTTTTTATGAAACAGCTACGAATTATTAAAATATTTTATTAAAGAGAACAAAATGTGCAGAATATGTGATAGAGCGAATCACATTAAGCTCAACGAATTGATATTAAACAGAATATGAGTGTACGTGCGTTTCTCTTGTCTAGAATCAAATATCATCTGCTTTCTGTAGTCGCCTAAAGCGCTCGCTGTAACTGAATAATTATCCGAATGGCACATCGGAGACGTCAGAGGCTTCCTCCGCGAAATGGAATTCCCGTTTCCTTTGTACGTGACCCGCCGATGGATTTTCCCGAACGATACCCAGAGCTCTCGTGCCACATTTCATTCTGATTGATTTGTTTTCAATTCGAATGCTCCTGACTCTGGCTCAGGCTGAATTAATCCTAGTAACGATATAGTCTAACCAATTCTTGTCTGTCAACCAATCGGTAATGGATTTTACTTGCGGCTAATGTCGAAGAAATGCACCCTGATAAGACTTCGTTAAATAAATTTATTGTTGATGAACAGAGAGAATGGTATGTACATATAGAAATATTAATCATGCTTATAACAGAATTTAATTAAAACATCTGTTCTATTAGATAGAGAGTACGTAATACTATATCATTTGATACTGATTATTTCTAGTATCTATTAAATAAATGATACAGTGATTGTTGTCTTTCTTTCTTTCTCTCTTTCAAGAATACAATTTTTTTTAAATACACTGTAAAAAATAAAATGTTAAAATTAACACAAAAATGTTAATTTTAACATTTTTGCATATCTCAGAAAGTCCACTATATGTCTTTAAGTAAAAATTAACATTTTATTTTTTACAGTGTATATGTTAAAATATAGTAACAATATATTTTTTTAACCATTTTATGTACATCTCCCTATTTCATATTTTATAATTATATATTCTTAATTATGTTTTAAATATTGTCATTATTTGTTTAATTTATTTGTTCTCCAAAATTATTAAATGTATCTAACCTGTACACTTTTTTTTCTATGAAATGTAGTATGTTTGGATTAAGTTCGCTGTTAAATACATCGATAAAAAGGCATTCCGCGCAAAGTCACGTAATCTGGAACGTGTTCAAATAGAAAATAATTATATGGCATATCAGGTATCGGCAGGTCGACTTAATTCCATTACGAGTTAATAGACCGCAATGCCGATAAATTCGCCGGCAAACGCCCGTCGAAACTTCTCGTACGGAGACTGGTAAGTGAGCAGAAAAAGTTCAGTCAACGGAACTCGAGTTGCAAGATGGTGTTTGGCTTCGTCAAAGTTCATGTCTTATTGTGTCTTCTTTTTGTTTCTTCACGGTTTTATCTTTTTTTTTTGTTTCTTCTACGACGATTTTGTGATGCTTTAGTCGCATCTCAACCATATAGATTTCTATTTTATGCTATTAAACTGCTAAACTCTTTCGAAAAAATGACTTCAATTTTGATATACGTATGCGTAATCCGTGACGCACATTTGCACATGCGTACATATACACATCTTGATAGGCTAACCTAATATACAATACTTAATCTAATATATTTAATCAATGGGCGAGTTCAAGCCAGCAAAGCGACTAGGCATGCTTGTCGAGCGAATCAGCATAATTAGTTCTTGTACCTCTGTATTTAACCAAACATGTTTAATTGCTCGGCGAATAGACCTAACCCTCGATGTCGATTTCCTTGTCATTTCTCACTGGGAATTGCTTTGCCGATTTGGACTCGTTATTTAATAGTATTAAGATCTCCAAGCAAGCAAGAAATTACGCCGGGAAACCACAATTAAAGACTCAATTTCAAATTTCTTAAGATATTCTATTTCGAAACTCCATTCACACGTGGAAGAATGCTAGTAAATTTCAATAGGTCTTGAAATAATTTTGGAAGCAGTACTATGTGTCTCACTGGATAGCCATGAACAGAATTTAAGATTACATTTTCTCATGATACCATATGGAGTGCGTTCTTCATGGGAAGATGCTAATAGCACTGTTTGTGTCATTCTATCTTCATCATTTATTCTTTCGGATTAATATTTGACGCATGCGCAGAAACGCTATTAGGCATTCATTTTTTATAAGCTTGTATTAGCATTCTAAGAAGTTAGCATTCTAATAGTATATGCATGCAGAGTGTTTAATATTTATAGGTGCAACATTCATGGATAGGTAGAGCGGACTATAAATTGAATCGAAAAGTTTTCTATTATTTTGCAATTTTTGTAACAATTAACGAGATATTAATTTCTAAAGACCATTGAATAAGTGTGTATTCATCCGGCAAATTCTATCGCCAAATGCAAGCGCGCGGCATAATAGGATTATCTGGCGCAGGGAGACATTTTTTTTTGCTGCTCATGCGTTGTCGATTGTTATAAACATTTTTCCACACGCTTAGCAGCTTATGACGGTCTTATCTTGGTGCGCATTCATGTTTGACGGTACGGTGTATTATTCAGTAATTTTTAGAAATTAATATCTTCTTAAATATTGCGAAAATCGCAAAATGGACTTTTCAGTTTTATTCGTTTTACCTATTCATAAACGATATTACATTTAATATTGTCAAACACCTCGTATAGAAGTCTGTGATCTTGGTAGTCAAGTAAACAGAAAAAGGAAGCAAATAGTAGGAAACATTAGAGAATGAGAGTAAGTTAAAAAATAGGTTAAGAAAATTGGATGATTCAATTATTTGTGAAATAGGTCGACCTATTTCAAATTTTATATTCGCAATGGAAAACTCGGAGCAATTACGAATGTTATAATGGTGTAGTCAACGACATTGCCAAATTTATCATCATCAATAGGAGGATTACATTCGAAGTTTGCCAAGCTTAATTCTTTTCATTTGAAAATTTCATTGTACACATATTTTTCACTTTGAAAAGTCAAGACCGTAAGTTTGACCCGTAAGTTTGATAGGTACGTTATTTTTACGATGGAACAGCTACACGAGCGTGGAAGATTCAAATTATCCTTGCGTTTAATGCGAGACGAAGCTAGGCGAATATTTGGCTGTGTAATTTGTACTCGTCGGTCGCTTATTACGTGATAAAATGTAAATGACGGTTTAAATTGGGCAGCGGTTCCAAGTGGAAATGTAACCAGAGAAATGCTCAAGTCCGGTTCCGTCGGTGTCCTCAGTTTACGAGGCAATTTTCGAGATTCAGAGCGACCAGCAAAATCCGTGAGCGTCGCAGCTATAAGGGTGTTGCAATTGTCGCGGTTTCGTCGACTGCAATTGCGGGTCCAAAGAGTAAGGCCCCGCCATTCATGCCATGCTGCATTGGGTAGTCGTAGCAATTGGACTAATTACCAAGCGCAATTATCCGGAATTAATCGAGATAAACCGCTTAATTATCACGTCTCGTATAATGCTCGTTTGTTTCTCTGTATATCTGTTAGCCGATTTTGGACAAGTGAAATATCGTTAAATGCGCGTTAATTATCATTAACGTGGCATCGAAGCGTCAAAACTGACGAGGTAAAATGTCTCTCGTTTCTGTCCTGATCACTGTAGGAAGTTGCAATCTAAAGATATTTAAATGCAAATCCGACGTAATCAACGTATTCTGTATGAATAATGTTCAGAATTTCTTGAAAGATGTAAAAAAATATTTTATTAAATATCAAATTCTTGAATACTAATATTTTAGACTTTTTTCTTTAATTAGAGCGTATCTTCTTAATACAAAATAGATATACACATATATGCTATAGTTTTACAAAAGTTATATATTATATATTTTATTTTTTATTACATAAAAATGAAGCGCGCAAAAAATCACAAGAGAACTTACAAACATCGAGGAATAAATGCTTTGTGAATATCTATGAAAAGGATGAAACAGTACGTTACAAATATAACGGCAATCAGTACGAATAAAAATGCATATCGACTCCGAAAACATTTTAATTGATATCGGAATATATAGTGAGTGTGATGGTTTAATTAAATCGCAACGAGATACATGATTCTGTTTCGGACGTTTCATCATTTTACCAAGATAAGTTCTTAACGGGAAGTTAAGTTTCGTCTGGCTCATTCCATCGTACAATATCGTTCATGATGTGGTTGCGACACGAAAGAAGCGACCATGTTCCGGCAAGCCAATTAAGATTTACGAATTTCAAGCAATGACGGGCATCCATGACGATACCGTTTGGACCGACGTGTCGCCATGAATTTATCGTTTTATCGTTTGTACTGTCGTATCAGCCGCGGCGATACCGTGCAAAAGGTCGCTTCGACATATCCGAAGCGGATTTATTTGCACCCGGAAATAGCCATGAGTTTGTATTTTGATGGCGTATTATACGACAATAATTCATCGCGGTCTACTTCTTCACTTTCACGATTAAAAGTATCTATCGACATGGCATGAGCAATATGATTTATCGAATTTAACATCGATTATTATAAAATTATTGTCTTTCTATACAGTTTCGTTTTTTCTTGCAGAGTAATCGCAGCCAACCGGCCATTGGACTGAAACAGACGCCGAAAGCGCGGGTAAGTGTTTGTATACTTTTTATATGTAATATATAATTATTTGAATCTATATATCCATATTTATTATATTAAACTAAAATTTATTATTTTTGTTACTCAATATATTATTTTATGTTGTAACATATAGTAAATTTGGATATACTTACATGCGTAGTACATACTGCTATATCACATTCGTTATTACAATTAATTCTGCGCTTTTAAGAAAATTTCTATAAAAGTATATCAAAAAAGCAAATAATAAATCTGACTATAGAAACAACAGTGTAAACACACCCAACCTAATAGAAATTAACTATACACATTATAGAATTTTCCACAGCAAATCTTTTACAAAATCTAAGTTAACTAGGGTATATTAATCATACGAATAAGCAGTTATTAAATAATATACATTGAGTTTGGCGATAGACATAACTACGCATTACGTGAAAACTTAAGTTGAAATTTAACCTCCACTTATTTCATAGTCCGCTTTTTTGCGTGATAAAGAAATAGAAAATAGGGAACGTGTATTTATCTATCTGAGAATATATTATTAGAAATATTAAAGTAGTGTACATCTGATGGCACGTATACTTCAATTTAAAGAGAAAAATTAAAATAATAAAGTGTATATACTATATATTCCGAGTTACATATTTTTTAGATTATTGTATTTAATTAATTATTTTTATTATTGTTGAAATAATAATATTGTGATGATAATATGAATTTTTTTATGACAGTAATTGACTATGAATAGAAAAATCTATTTACTTCTCCCCCCCTTTCTTTTTTTCTTCTTCTTGCTATAGGTTTTTTGTTCATTACTCTTTCTCTTATGTATTTTTTCATTCTCTCAACTCGTCCTATTCCGTCAGTCAAATGAAAGTCGAAGGACTTGGAAAAAGGGAACACTGGGAATGCACGGTAATGTCGACGGAACGACATGAAATCGCGCAGTGCAATTTCGTGAGATTGCTCGCGGAGGCAACTTGCCCGGGAGGGCTATCTTCGTGAAAAAGAGGTTTTTAAAAGGGCGTGAGAATGCGTTTTTTTTCTTTTTTTACATAATTTTAAGGTGTGTTTTGTTAAAAAAAGAAATACGTAATAGTAGAATTTTGTAGGTCAGTTCTAAATATTATTTATATAATATTTGTATTATTTTCTCTTTAAAAAAAAATTTTTTGTATGAGTGTATACAGAAATATATTTACATGCTAATCTGATGCTTAATGAGCTGAATAACTTTGTATTAGAATATCTTTTTGAAAATTCAATTATTGTCGAGATATAAGCCAAAATAAGTTAAATAGTCATCATCAATATATAAAACGAATAAAAAATACTTCTTCCCATTAAAAAAAAATTTTTTTTTGATAGTATAAAAACCAAGGACATTTATATTTACTTTTAGTTACTCAAAACCATCAAAGTATATTTCATTACTTATCCTACAATTTTGATAATAGGCTTCCTCCTATTTCTAACCGAGAAAAAGATAGTAAACTTTTAATCAGATTCGCCCTGTATATTTGTTACATAATTTTATATTTTGTAAGGTTCTAAGTGACATTTTATGGTAGTATGAGTACGATCTTAAATACTATTGTCGTTGTCACATAAAG
>NW_017304450.1:576668-583835 GCF_001594115.1 Trachymyrmex septentrionalis | reverse complement strand
TATATCATCGGCATACATAAGACGTCTTCAAATGATATGTATACGAGAACATAGAGGTGCTAAAGTATATGAAATATTAACGGATTTTTACGTACTTATGCAACCTGCATCATAATTTACAAGAAAATATTTTCTATAGAAGTAAAATAATTTATATTAATATTTAGATAATATTGTCTAAATCAAAGATTTTATAAATTAACAGACTTCATAATTTATTTAATACATTTGATTCATTATGGCTACATAGTTATTTCATATTGCTTGTAATTTATTGGAAAATTTAATTTTTTATATTGAAGTTGTAATTTAAATTTGACAATTTTTCTAAATTTATGATTTTTTAATGTACGTATTTATAACATTAAATAATTGTATGCAAATATAATACAAATCTTAAAATATTTTATATAGATGATGAATAAATATAAAATTCTTTTAACAAAATTGCCTCTGATAAATAATTTTGCGCTTATTTGTTGACTTCAATCTGCTCTGCTGCAAAAATTACTTATCGGACGCAATTTTGCTAAAGGAAAAAGTTGTTCTTTGTGCTAAAACGAACAACTTTTTTTTGTAGTAAAATTATATTTGATAAATAATTTTTGCGTTTATTCGTACAACTTCAACCTGCTCTCCTGTAAAAACTACTCGTCAGACGCAATTTTGGAAAAGGAATAAGTTGCTTTTTTTAATGTAAAGTATGACGTCTTGTACTTCGCGGGCGCGAATTTGAAAACACCCTGTATACATATAGTGTATATATATATATATACTAGTTATATATATATACTATATATAACTTTTAATATTATATTTTAAAGGATCGTATATGTGAAAAACACAACCTATAGAAATCAATGCCTTAAACAGTTATTATTTTTAATGTCATTTGGTTGTTCTTGCTCAAGTAGCTATGAAACATTATTTACAATTAGTCGGAATTGCAATGTATTGTCTTATCTTTTTACAGCTTTTACAATACAATATAATAATAGTAAAAAATTCGATTTCTTCCATTTGCTTTTGTATTCTTTTCTATAATTAAAGAATATTAAAACAGATTAAATAATTTAACTTATTTTTACAACACTAATATTTATTATGTTTATAATGGTACAGGATATAAATCATCGAGAAAACAAGAAATTAATTAATATTATAGAAACATATAAATATAAAATTATATTATTTCCATGTAGCTTTTTAAATCTATTGTGCAATAAAATTATAAAATCGCAACTTATATATGTATACATATAATTCTATTGATTTGTTTATATGAAAAGCTTAAACACTTTTTATTCATATGTATATTAGCGAGTGATTAAAAACTTATTAGTAAATAAAAAAATAGTAATATTTTACATTTTTTGAGATGTTTTACCATTTTAGATTAGATAAAGATTCGAAAAGAAGAAAAGATATGTTTATTGAAATTAAGTTAAAGTTTTGTACGTCTATATAAAATGTGTAATAGAAAATAAACGTGTGCAATAAAAATGACTTATAAAAATGTATCTAAAACGTCACTTCATATATAAAATAAATATGTTTTTCCAATTTTCATCGCCCCGACGTACTATTTTCTTCGGTTTTACGTTAGAAAGTTGAAAACTATCCACAACAATACATTTTATTTATATCTTATAAAAAAACATTTCAACAATGACATTAAGATAAAGTTATTTGAAAGACATCCAAATTTTTATCTTATCTGAAATAATATTTATCACGGTATTGACTGTTAATGATTTAATGTTAATGAATTAAGGTAATAAATTAACATTGAAATCAAGTCTCTTATTAATTCTATAGCATATTTCTATATATTTAATAATTAAAAAAATATTATCTTAAAAAATTTTATTTATGCCAATAGTAAATAAAAAATTATATTATTTATCGGATTGACCTTATTCTTCAATGATTTGTTCAACAAACCTCGCGGAATGTAGAATGATGTTATGTTTATAATCTCAAACGACGTAAAGTATCTGCAGTATAGGATAATCCGAGAGATAAATCGTGGAAATTAAGAACAATGGCAGTTAAACGCATACTCAGCAACTGTAGTTTCGCTAACGCGTTCTCGTATTTTTCGTATGATGCGCGTCGCAGCTTGTCGCAGTATTTTTTCCCAGATGACAACAGCTGACGTTCTTGAGCCGTCCAGCATGTTTCATGATCTCGTAAATTTATTTCGTTCTCTGACATTTACCGAGATGCGCTTGACTCAGCTCGTTATGTTCAAATCTCAAAAGCGATTCAGCTCATTAGTTCGAGATTTTTCGATCTAGGATAGCTTATCTTATTTCTTATTATAGTGTGTGTGTGTGTGTGTGTGAAAGAAGTTAATTTTTTTTAAATTCATCTTCATAAAATTTTTTGTAAAATATATGTTTATTTTTTCTAAAATTATTATAATATTTTATATTATATATAAAAGAAGGGATGCACCGGATATTCGATTAGTATCTGGTTTCCAGCAATATATATATATATATATATGACTCTGAAATTTTATATTGAAATAAATATATTTTTTAGAAATGTATCAGTGATAATAAGTTTTCAAGGTATTCACACCATTTTAGGGATGCACATTATTTTAATATAAAATTTCGGCCGCATATTGCCGGAAACCAGATACTAGCCGGATATCCGATGTGTATTCATATATAAAATATATTATATAAAATATTTTATACGTTCTATATATTTTTATTTGAAATTCTTTGATTAATGTAAAGAAACTGAACGATTCAACAGCTATTGATTGATTTGTACATTTAGATCCAGTGAGGTACTATGAGCAAGATTAATCATATTCAAGAATTTTACAACAGTTGCAAAGCTGCTGTTTCTGAACGCAGCCAATCTTACAATTAATTAAAATTCTTTGGACACTCTATTTATTTATAAATTTTTATTATCCAGTTTTTTTTATATTGTAACGGACTTAATTTCGAAGTATAATTCTTACATTTTCAATTTTATATATACGAGTATAACTATAATAATAAATATTAATTTCTTGATATTTTTATTATGGAAAAATTTGCTGTCGGTTTAGATGTTTATATATATGGAAAAAGATATGGGAAGCTTTGGATATCGTGTATGTGTTTAATCTAAAAATATGTCTGAAGTCTCTACAAGAAATACTACGAGGTTTTTGCATTTTCTTGTGTCTCTTTTCCTTACTCCGTATTTTTCTTCTTTTGCGTCGACAGAGCTCCACGTTCTACTTTCTCGTTATTAGATCTCTTTTCTGTTTTTAATGTATCTCGTGACGAGATGCAATGATTTGTCGTATACATCAGTGCTTATAATAATTAGTGTTTGTTATATTTTCTCTTATTGGATTCCGTATCTTCTACAGTTAAATAGCATACTGTGCATCGTGTATTTCTTGGTAACGTAATGAATTAGTTGGTTTGCTAATTACAATTACAAATAGCTAGGTGATCTTTTCGCAACCTCACTGAGTGTCGCTATAATGGTTTTACCCCTCCAATAATTTATCCTCCTCTCAAAGTACTTACTTCTCTCTTCTTCTATATGCATTCATTCTACATATATACATATATACTCCATCACCTCATAATATGCAGGTAGCCAGTAGTAGTATGTAGAATATAATTTTACAGTGTTAGAGTCGATTGAGTTTCCTATATTATGCTCAAGCTTGTTATACTTGGTGATCGTTTGCACGCAGAGTCACGACTGGAAGGGAACTTTGAAACTGTGAATTTAATCTGACTGTGCGGTACATCGATCGTCAGAACTAAGGTGATCGAAACGTTTCTCGAATGTTTACATAGAGCTGTATTCTGGCAAGTCATATGTATTCTCGACATGTGAAATTCGTAGTATCCGTAGAAGATACAACGTTGCGGAAACCACGGATTGTATTTTGCGTTCGGTTCGAAATTCAGCGAATACATACACAAATCAGAGTTATTTCTTCGCTCGTATTTCGAGATAAAGTCGTTGACGGTAATCGTTGTTTGTCTCACGAAATGTCAAGTAAACGAGTTCTGTTACGAACCTTTCAAACTAGTGTTTTCTCTAATTATATATTGCTATAAAGTAGGTAAAAATATAACTTTTGATACGGAAATTGGTACATGTATATTAGTTAATTAAAGTTCAAAAAGACTATAATATGGTATATATGCAAGTACATATACAGTGTTTATTAATAATTCAAGATTGAATTTGAAGCAATGAAGCTCCAGCTTCGACCGTAATAGACATTTTAAATTTCTAATATTGATTGTGTTTCTCACATATGCGGTTTAAAATAAAGATTTTTAATATTGTTTAGTTAATTAACTTGTAATTTATACATATAGTATATATTAAACAGCGATATCATATTTTCATAGATCAAATATATCATGAAACTATCTGTAAAATGTCTATTAGAGTTTGTAATTAAGCTGTAATTCTTTAATTTCCTTTTTCAATATTACACAAATTATAACAATTACACAATTATAACAATTGCACAAATTATTCATGAAAAACTACACAATTTCTCACATTACACAAATTATAACAATTACACAAGTTATTTATAAGAAATATTTATTATCTGCGATTAGTGACTTGTTTCAACTTATTCCATAAGAACTCTTCATGATCTTAATTCATTTACGAGAAATCTCGTTACTTATTAGCAATGATACATGCCATTTTAGCACTGGAATAAAGTATCCATATAAACAAATGTTGAACTATACTTGTTTTAGTTTCTTTCGGCGCATTGCAACAGTTATGAAACATTTAAGAAACTTAACTTCTTTCTTCATCCTATCGATAGAATTACTATTATAAAACAAGCTCATAGAAATATATTCTTTAGCGGGATTTGTATTTTTCTGGTGCAAGCTCTACAGTATTCATCTTTGTAAATCTGTTTGCGCTACAAACAATATCTATCACAGTTTCCCCGACACATCAATTTGCAGAATAAAATTTGTTCTGTTTACAAAAATTTGTTTTACAGTACAGAAAATATAAAATCGGTCATCTATCTATTCTATCTTTGCATTTATACGTATATTAAGATGAAGAAACAATTTGTTTATTATAACTTTTCAAACAACTAATTATACTGTGATTGGACTTTTTACAAGAGATTTGCTAATAAGTGATGTGTTAAAAATAATTTTACCAACTTTTATTATTTACTTAATAGTAGCTAACTTTTCAGATGTTTGCTGCTTTATTTCATTCTATATTTATATTTAAACTTTGCCATGAGAAAACATACGTCGGCTGCCGTTAACTTGTCTGATCTTTCTATTCTAGATGACAAGAACTTTAAGAAACGAATGTGCGATATCTTCCTTCCGTAGCGCATTCATTTTGTAACATGCTCGTTCCTTTCGTTGTATTTTACGGAGTAGCCCCAGCTGCCGGCCGGAGGAAAGGCCGATAAATCTCAACCTGCAACGGCAGAGACCGTTGTAATAAACCACCAGAGCGACGAAAGCCGTCGGCACTAGCTCCGTTTCCCTTTGCGGGTATTAGGGATGCAAAAACGTATATTTCAAAATTCACGAAACGTTGCCCAAGTTAGAGCACAACACTAGTCGTGTTCCTTGAAACTGCAGAATCTCGCACGACATAAAGAAAACTTCGGAAATACGTTGTACAAACTGAAACTTTTTTCTTGACCGTAGCTAGTAAGATCCTGTACTTTGGAGAGAAAAGTACTTTCCGATTACAAGAATTAAAAAACTTTTTCATTACTTGAAAACTCTACTGTCAATAAAGATCATGAACTTTATTGTCAATTTCGTATTGCGGATCCAAATCTATAAAACTCCATTTGGATTGCAATTTTATTCTTACACAATCAAAAAACTCACACGCGTAAAATGTAAACATAGCTTTCGTACACTTTCATCAAGATATATTGTTTAATGCTTCTGTTTGCTTTATACGTGTCCTACATTTTTGTTGTTGAACATATCCAATAAAACATACCTACAATTGAATTTTATCTCGATTTATCGTGAAAAACTTTGTTGTGATAGAGAAAATATATTTTTCTATTTATTTAATGCCGTAACTAATTGAAAGCTATTCTAAAGATAAATACTAAAACAAATTTAAATGATTATCAACGGATTTTCTTCTTTTCTTTTTATTCTTCTTCTATATAATTATTTATAAAAACAAGAGCTCGTTTAAAAAAATATTTAACACTAAATAAGAAATCTTTTTGAAAACTTTATGTGCTTAGAGGAGATAAAAGAGAAACTATAGGTTTATAATAAGTTCTTTCACGACGTGCAATTTAGCTCTTAGTTCCAGTTCGACAATCACCTCCTTTATCGAAGGATTAAATATTTTCTTCTTACGAAGAAATTCCCAGCCGTCTTTTGTACGCCATCTTTGTTGCTCCTCCTCGAGACGTTTCCTGATCTTCGAATTCCCGGTTTTTATTTCGCCACTTTCCAAGTTTAGACCCGCGTTTTCGTTTCCGCTGTTCTATTTCTCACTTCTTATTCTTTGTTCATTGGATATCGTTTTCTTTTTCTAGCTTCTACTCTTTCATTGCTTTTTCATGAAGGAATTCAAATAGTATCGATTCTTCGATTCGTTTTCTGCCGAATAGTCTTTCTAGATAGTCGAGGTTTATGTTAGAACGATAGAAATGTTTAAATTTTCATTTAAACGAATGCAATCATTTTTATGATTCGTTATTTCACGTCAATTTAATTTTCGACATTATTCTAACGTAATTTATATATTTTACGATTATAAAATTTGTCAATGATTTTTAAATTGTGTCTAAAATTGATTTTATTACTGTTTTCTCAAATTTCCTTTATTAAGATTTAATTTATAAATGTAACATAATATAAAATTAGTTTCAAAAGAAAATGATAAACTGCAGTGATACATTAAATTAATATAGAACAGTTTTTAAGTCAATAAAAGCGCAGCTGAATGGAAAACACTAATTGCATGGGCTTATGGTAGCTATATTTAAATGCAGAAGCATTTACTGGATATTCAAAATAATCCATTTTGTTATGGAGTTATTGCATAATTTACGATTGCATTCTGAAGTTTAAAAATAATATCAATTAAAATATTAGAAAAAATATCTTTGAAATTCTTTAAAATTTGAAATCTGGAAAG
>NW_017304450.1:573000-576568 GCF_001594115.1 Trachymyrmex septentrionalis | reverse complement strand
TGTGTGTGTGTGTGTGTGTGTGTGTGTGTGTGTGTGTGTGTGTGTGTGTGTGTGTGTTAAATATATACAACAAATTTTAATTTATTTTAAAATAGGTCATTGAAATCTTTGGATATCTGTACATGATTATTTTAAGTTAAAAAGAATAAATTTTTATTACAATATTTTGATTCTATTATATATTGCTAGAAAAATTAGATAGTACCTAAATGAAAATATCAAAAGATTTGCAAAACTTTAAGAAATTATATTCATGTTATTGAAATTCATTTAAAATGTAATAACTGAATGTATGTTTCTGTAGGAATACAGTTTTACTTCCGATTTATATTCGTCAAATTGTTTAAATTTTATACATAGACAATAGCAGAATCATCAGGCGGCGAAGGGAATTTTCGTCGAAAACTTTCAGAAATGTCTTTTATACGACCAATTTTCACATAAATGGTGGAAGCTCCAGATGGTCCGCATAGCAATACAAACAGATAGCAAGAATTGTTTCTCGTGCAGTTTGCAAATGTCTTCGAATAGACGTATAGCAGCAAAAGGTCTGCAATAAAAGCAATCTTATAGCCACTTTTGGATGCGAATAGATTACGTAAAGGAGAATGGTATTTCAACTAATGAATAGTTGTTGATGCAGAAAAGTATATAGAAGTATTTCTACTTCTATTCTTGCAGTTGATGTCTCTGATATTATTTAATATTATAATTTTTAATATAATTTTCTATATATGCACGTGAAAAGTGTACGTGTTAAATAGTTAGTTGATTGTAAATGTTGTTTTACTCTATGCACTATGCGTGAGAGAAATATATCAAAATTATATGAATAATGTTTATATATTTTAGTTTTTCAATAATGTTTCCCTCGATTTCATTTTGAAAATTCCGATACTTTATTTACGCTCTACCGCGTATGAGCGCGTTATTGATTTCATACAAGTAGATATATAAAACGCGCTCGATATTTTAACAGGAAAGCAACGAAACCGGAATTCCATGTGTGGGACCATAAATTTTTGAATTAATAAATAAGGCTAGTATGACAATGTTGATTGTGTTCGCGGATGACAAGGTGCAGTACATCTAGATTATAAACTATTATCACTCGACATAACTTAACTAGTCACAGATGCATTAGCTGACTAGCGTGAAGTGACTGCGGTTAAGAACCGACCTCGTCTGGATGGAAAGCACACTGCGACAACTAATAGCCATTGTGATTTGTGAGAAACAATAATGTTCAAAATAAATTTCATCAGATTGCTTTACAATTCAAATGCATTAAGTATTTAATAAATGCAGTCAGATTTTGACGTAAATAATTTCATTTCAGAGCTTACTATATTATTCTTAACTAGTTGGTTATTTTAACGATTTAAAAATGATTAAATCTAATCCTAATCAAGATACTTTCATAAGATGCGGCAACAATTGAATACCTAGAAATTTTTGTTTCTGTCTAAATTTATTTAACTAATAGTCATTGTCAGTCGTAAATAAAATATCTTACAAGTGTTAATTATTATCTATTAACACAATTTTATACAAATTTACAGGTTATTTTAACAATTAATTTTTATTTACGTCGTATTTTGTTTCTCTTTTAAATTAATTGAAATTTTTAGTCTTAGTGTTATTTTTAATAATTAATCTATTTATGACCTTTAACTGTAAAACGGTTATTGCGTACAATAAAAATTGTTTTATTAATAACTTTTTAATGAATAACAAATGGCAAAAAAGATTAATGACCTTAACCTCCTTGAGGGTCAAAATCAAGATCACTCGAAGATCATTTTGGGCCTGACTGTGTAAAGGTAAAGGTTTACCTTGAATTTTTCTATACACAATAATAATTTTTTTTTATGCTTCTTTTCAATCTTGCCTCTTTTCTTATGGATCCTCTTTGAATCTCGGTCAAAATTTCTGTCAATTATTCATTTCCATCACT
The DNA here is from genome assembly GCF_001594115.1 of Trachymyrmex septentrionalis. Lineage (NCBI taxonomy): Eukaryota > Metazoa > Arthropoda > Insecta > Hymenoptera > Formicidae > Trachymyrmex > Trachymyrmex septentrionalis. Next base: position 574,611 of record NW_017304450.1, on the reverse strand, counting down.
CACGCCTTCGTATACTTCGTAAAGATCACGCACACCTCCGCATTTGTTTACATGGATTTGTTGCGATGGAAAGTTAAGAGGCTTGGATGTTGGCTTTCCGGCCGCGTCGAATAATCAACTTTGCTGACCTAGAAAGTCAAAGGGGCTTCGTTTACTTGCCGTTTCCTTCGCTGATGGGTTCCGTCTTATCCTCTTCGTAGCTTTCTCGAGAATACACTTCTTTTTCTGTCTGTCGTTTCTCGTTTATTCGCCCGTTTTCTCAATATCGTTGCTTATCTTGGTCTTCCGTCCTCCTATTTTCAGCTTTGCAGCGTCTCTATATTCACTGGAACAGCACAGCATCAGGATCCAGTACGTAGATATGGTGGTATAGATAGTGAAAATCGCGCACGCGGGCAGTGACTGAAAACTTCAATATTTCGGTTCTTGCACCGAGGAAAGGAGATTGGAAACGAGTGAAAGATATCGGCAGATGTTAAGAGATCGTATAAAGAATGGAATTGAAGGTCGTGGAATGCTTTTGGTAGTGCAACATGAAGAGATGTTTGTGCAGCATTTCAAAGTCATCTAAGTTATGATATCGTACATCGATTACTTTCGTTCGAGCTGTCATTGCAAGAAAACGAGTCAAGTGTATATTTATTTTTCAAGAATATTAATTGTTTCTTCATATAAAATATTATCGACATGCCAAATAATGTTCTACGTATTTGAAAAATTTTTTTTTTCGTCCATAAAAAATTTATATTGATTATTAATATTTCGCAAACATATTAATCATTATGAAAATTATTACTGGTTATACTTATTAAATCATTGTCTTTTTATTGGACAAGTACTAATTATAAAAAGAGCAATTTCTAAATCTGCATTTGAATTTACAATATGCACGTAGCGCAAAAATTATAATAAAGAGATTTTTCTCTTCGTCATTTTCAACGCTTTAAGTGTGAAAGGATCACTAATACTACTAGCTTAGTTATCATTGTACCATCTCCTACCACCATTAGTGGACTTCTGTATTTTCATTCAACTTTTATGTAAGCATCTGTCCTTTCTTTCAGCCTTAAGCATTCTCCATCTTTCTTCTTTTCTTCTAGGTGAGGCAAGTTCCATTTCACTCTTCTTCACGATTCTTTGACTTAATTACCTAAGTAGTAATTTTTCATGCTAATTTTTTCATGCTAATTTTTTTTCATGCTAATTTGTTTGCATCCAACGAAGTGGAAATAGTGTCGATAGTGAATGTAAGGAATTATTCTGACTGATTAATTAATAAGTCAAACTTGGATAGATTTACAATTGTGAGAATTGCATTTAAAGAACAATATGAGTGGTATACAAATAACAGTGTTAATAATAATACAAATATTAGAGAAACCAATTAATACTGGTTTTAATAATGTAATAAAAAATGTGTTGTATAAATTATATTATCTTGAAACAGTAAACTCTCACTCTAGTTGACACTAATTAAAAGTAACTTAGCATCTATAATATGTTATAATTTTGCACTCAACAGTGTAAATGTCATGCAATACAATGTAAGTACTATATTACATTTATATTATTGCGAAATTATAACATTATATATAGGTGTTATAGATCGTT
>NW_017304450.1:564592-572900 GCF_001594115.1 Trachymyrmex septentrionalis | reverse complement strand
TAAACTCTCACTCTAGTTGACACTAATTAAAAGTAACTTAGCATCTATGTTATAAGTTTGCACTCAACAGTGTAAATGTCATGCAATACAATGTAAACTATATTACATTTATATTGTTGCGAAATTATAACATTATATATAGGTGTTATAGATCGATGTATGTGTTACTTTTAGTTGACTGAAACTGATGTTGACTAGAATTATTTATATTTTCATTTACACATTAAGATCGCAACGCGAACGTTGATCATAATCGGATTTATATGTAGGAATAAGAGTGGCTTTTCTCGTAAAGATCAGCTTATCGAATGTCTATGGCTAATATTTTATTGGAGTGAGGAATACGTACACTGAACGTTATCGGCATCCAGCGAATATAGGAATAAAAGAAAGTAAATTTTTCACAGAAAAACTGTCTGTAAACCTTTAAGAATTTAATCGTTCTCCTCGTCTCTGTGTCCGTCGCGTCCATAGACATCACTAGGGATTTACAGTTCGACTTTTCCGGACTAAAATGGGTCTCGTGCACGGGTTACCTGGCACGATAGACGAGGAGCACGGAGTCAAGGGTCCCGAGCTTAAATCGAGTTTACTCCAATATCGAATTTCGCTGGAAGCAAAGTCTCCGGTGTATTGTCTTGAAAAACCGGAGACACAATATCGCTAGAGTTACTGGTTGAAGGTATTATATAGTTTACATTTACTTTACAAGAGCCAGCGAAATTTTGTCACCGTTTGATAAGATCAACGATCACATCAATCGAATTTTCAAGTCGAGTTATTTTATAACATTCACCTTATCATTCGTACATTTATAATTTATATATAGCATCGTATAAAAGTTTAAAGGGGGCATATAAAATTATAATTTATTACAATATCGAATAAAATGAGATGCAGGATGGATAAATTTTGACAACATAATTTTGTTAACGCAATCTACAATCACATTACATTTAACATGAAGTTGAGTAGTTGGCAAAAGTTACGACAGCTAGTTGCGTCTTTTCATTTAGTTTGCAATAATTTAAAGTTTATTTATTGTTGAAAAGAGGAACAAAAAGAATAAAATTTACATTTAATTTTATCAGAGACAAATTCATGTATATGAAGAAAACGAAATTCTTTATGTCCTTTATGATGTTGCCATCTCGTGACTGAGAATAAAGTTTCAGCATACATACGAATACATCTGCGTTTTGCTGACGATTGCAGAGAGCAGGAATCTTCTGTATCGACATCCAATGCATTTTCTGCTATAGATGCGCTTCAAGGTTAGAAATACGAACTTACTTGTGCCGATAATTCAGTTCTCTAAATCATTGTATGTGTACATATTATTGCTTTAAACTTTAAATTAAAAATCATAACTAGGAAGCTTGTTAACCCGGCGTGAGCTAGGTCGGGTATGTCACACACATTGATCTCTTTAATGTTTAAAATTTTAATAAACATAATTTTCTTATAATTCTGAATATTTCATTTGTAGCTTTTATTTAGTGGGAGATTCGTTGTGTCTTATGAAGTGCTTTTAAATTTAGGTACTTTATCACCTAGCTCACACCAGGTTAAATAATATTCAATTAGATAGAATCAAAAATTAGGTGAACATAAAATTGTTTCAAGCACGTAGTTCTTTCAACGATTATTACATTGTTTATTTCTTTGTCACTCACTTTATTATTATACATATTATGTATTTTCGGATTTAAATATATAAATTATGTTCTTTGATGTATCGTATACGAATATTTATTACTAACGAAGGGATATTTTATTCTTAAATCCAAACCTCATATTGTGTAACTCCTTGACGATAACAAGGATATCGTCATATTGTCGTAGCAGGTTTCATATTACATGGTAATAAAAAGCTACGCAACAATAATATTTAACGACATCGACACTGTCGTTAAAATTACAAAATAAAGATTTAAAATAATATAATCTTGGAGACATTAGTTTCGTATTAAATATTATTATATACGGTATTAGCATCGTGCGCTACGTGTATAACATAGAAGGAATAAAGATTTATTTTAAATGTATACAAATATACATATAATAAGTTTATGTATATATGTTATTCTTATCTCAAGATACAATACGTCAACATTACTTAATTCGAGGGAGGAAAATAGGAATTATTGATTTGATATTAATATTGTTTTATTTTTAATTGCATAAAAGTTACAATAAGATTAAGCATGTGAAAAATATTTTTGTGTTGTTATTAGAAATCTTTATTAAAAAGATATGTTTGTTTATGCAATTATTATTATATAAGTCTTTATCGCATAAGCAAAGCGTTGGAATATTATTACTTGTATTCTACTATTGTAAACGTTGTAAAGATGTAAAACGCAAAAATGGTTAATGCGTACCGCCCGATTCTTGTAGATGTAGATTATTCGAAACACGCATCGCAACGTAGTCACGTCAACCAAAGTAGAAACTGAAACTGTGTGATGCTTATCTCTCTCCTACATCTATTATGCGCATATATTTAAAACTATCTTGCTATGTTTATTCTTCTTCGCATAAGAAGGCATAATCGTCCGTTTTCCTGTGCTTGTCCTTGAGCTTTGGTCTTGAAGTAGTTTCTAGTCGTATATAGCGCAAAAAAACTTTTTCAGGTAATTAAAAATTCTCTCTCGTGTTCTTATTGATAAATTTGAAAAATAAGTAAAAAAGAAACGTCAACTTTATTTTAAATAAGTTACATTTTGATGGCTTTAGTACGTTTTGTATTACAGAGTAATCATTTTATTCATTTTATTTATTACGTTCTCTGCTATTTATTGATTAAAGCTAGAATTCATATGAAGCGAAATACGTGAAATTTGAATTATGTACATACTGAATGCGCTACTTTGCAAACATAACAATATTCGAGTAAGAAAACAGGAAATTTCAAATAATTCCGTATTTACGTGTTCTTTTTCCAAATAATTATTTCACTCTTTTTGTAGATAGATATTCTAATTTAATATAAATCAAGAAAAATAAAAAATATAATTGCAAATGTAACACTTCGTCAAATATTTGCATGTTCTAATCATTAAAAAATAAAATATTAAAATCTTCAATAATTTCATATCTCAGCATTTTTTCGTTCGTTTATATATATTCCGTTATTTATATATATTATTCCAATATTATTTTTTATTTGTATTAAAATAAAATTCTTTTATTAATTGCATATGAAAACAAGATAGAATATATACGTATAAATTGATATATTATAAAAATCTTATAAATAGCGATTTATAATATGTACGTACATAAAAATATTTTCTTTGTACAAATTATATCTTATTATTTACAATTTACAAATATGTGTTGAATATATTTTGATGGATATAATGAAATTTTCATAATAAATGTAGCAGAATATTTTAAAACTGAATTTGATTGAGTTTGAAATAAAATGCGAATATCATACGATACATTTGATATATTAATAAAATTTCAATTAACAATTATACGCGTAATAAAAGCACTTCAATATAGTATTTAAATATCTTTTCGTGTAATCTTATCTGACGGTGACATGTATGAATATTACACGTGTCCTCATGTAAAATGGTAAAAGATAATGTTTACGTATTTTATAATAAACAAGAGAAATGAATTAAAAAGGAAGAAGATACAGATAGATAGAGATAGAGATGGAGAGAGAGAGAGGAGATGGAGAGAGAGAGAGAGAGAGAGAGAGAAATTTACGAGTATTCGTCGTATGTATTATATGTACGTTTGGTTTGGAGCAGGAGCGTTTGGAGCGGAATAGCGGATGCCCCGCTCTGGCCGCGCCGCAGACAGGCAGGCAGAGTGAGGGAGGCAGAGGAGGTGGGGTGGGGTGGGGCGCGGCGCGGCGCGGCGCGTGGGGCTGCGCTGCGCGGGTCACGGCTGTCACTTGTCAGTCCGTCGCGAGCGCTCGCGTCGTGAGATTCGTGTTGTTCCGTTCCTCTTCGTATCGCCTTCTACATTCGCCGAGCGCATATCTTTGAAAATTCTCATTAATGTCACGCCCGCGGAATCTCGGGATAATCGCGCCGCCGCGATTTGTCGCGGTCTTCATACGGCTACGTCGATTCTCGCGCGATTCCCACTTTTCGTCTGGTGCGGTATAATCACCTGTCTCGACGCGCGCGCGCGCGCGCGCATTCGCGCGCACATTGCGTGCCTGGCTGTGTGTGTGTGTGTGTGTGTGTGTATATGTGTTTGTGCGTGTATCCATTTATGTGCCGTGTTTCGGTTTGAAATCCCTTGGAAATTCGTCGCCTATTCGTCTTGTCGGCTGCTTGCCAATAAGTGCGTGTAGTGAGAGAGGAGCGTGTTGTTCTACGTGTCCTTTGGATTACCGGAAGCGCATTCAGCGAGAAGTTGTCATTTGAATTAGCAACGATCGAAAACGCAGGTACGATTCGTTCGAGAAGATCATGGGTGAATTTCGTTATTGTACCAATGCAAAATGAGAGCGGAATGGATAAAACGAAATTTTATTTTGACGGAGCCCGAGTCACTGCTCCGAAATGGAGCTGTGTTGCTTTTTCTCTCTCTTTCTCTCGCGTTCTCTCGCGTCTCGTCGTGCGCGCCTTGCGCTTCGATGATCGTGAGAGCCGCGCGCGTTTTAAAGCGAGCACGTTGCATCGAAACGTTATTTTATACGATTTTATTTGACGATTTTCACAATCATCGCATTCGTTCAGAACGTTCTGTTTCGATAAATACAGGTCAACGCCATTTGTTTCTGCGAATTTCGTCGCCCAGTTTAAACTGCGGTATTTCACGTGTCAATACTTTTATGTTTTTCTTTCTGACATCATCGACGAAAAAATGTCGATATTTGTTAAACAATTTTTATAAAATATATTGTACTAAATATATATGTATATATATAACTTTCATCTAGCTATGTGACTCACGCGTTTCTGTAACTGTCAGGCGTCATATATTATAAGTTTGCAATGCATTTTTAAAAATTATAACTGATGCTTTTATTATTTTTGTATTATCGCATTGTTTAGAATTTAATATTTGTATGTATTATCAGAACTCTGATGATATTTATGGTACTTTTTAATAAATTTATTGGCACTTTTATAAATTACATGATCTGATCATTATATCGAAATATGCCGATATTTTTTTGAAGGGAAACAAATATATTTTAATTTACAATTTAAAAAATTTTTGTCAATCTATTTCGCATTTCATTTTGCATTGCGTATATATAATGTTTAGTCTCCGATTTTTCGGCACAATCGTGATTCTATTCTTATAGTTATACATTACGCATCCAACATATCTTTAAAAAAAAAAAGCTGCTACATTTTACGATTATTATTTACGATAAACTTTTAATTCGATACACGTCGAAGCTCCTGGTACGAATTTTCGTTAAAAATTTATATATATATTTTTTTACAGATATACAATACTTTTGACACAATATCTGTATAAATGTGAAGATTACGCGTTCAACAATTCAGCTGCGTTTGTTTAATATTCGTATGTTGAGATTTTTACGATTTCGCGAAATTATTTTTTTTGCGACTGTGGAGCTTCGGCGAAATCGGCGATTTCTTCTTGGCTCACATATCTTGGCAAACGCACACGCCTAGAAAGTACGACGTCATAGTACACACTACACATAGTCGCGACTCGCGTATCGCTCGCAGATCGCGCGCACCTGTTGTTTCGTTCTTTCGAGCTTATACGCGTCTCAACTTTTAACTTCAACGTCGAGCGTCGCGATCGAGGTAGGTTCAATGGCTACGCGTAAATTTATACGCGCATGCCTGCGCGCGAGCATATTACTCGTTTAGTCGTTAAGATTCTTTGAACATTCGCGAGCCATATGAAGGACGGGGAAAGACGGGATCCATCACGAGCAACGATGACCTAAATGCAACAAACGGCCGTCAGCGCGTTCTTCGCGAACGCTTCGAATGCCATGCTTTTTTGACAAGTCTATAAATTAATCGGCTGGAAATTGCAAAGCTTACGAGTGCAGATACATCCTTGAAACGCTTTTTACATTGTCATTATTGCAATAAAAAAATGATCGAGATATGGAAAATGACTTTCTACGAGGTAATACATATCTAAGTAATATCGAATAGTGAGGAAAACTTCAATTTATTTTAAAAAAGCTATGCGTTTTATGGAATAACCTCGTGTCTTGATTGTTAAACGCTAACATTATAGTTTACTTCATCAGATTGCTTCTCTGATGAAGTGAGCTGCATCTACATAAGTACAATTGAGCTGCAATAATCATGAAATGTTGGTATTTAACGGGGTGCATCAAGATACGGAATTAACACTCAAATCGAATAATTTCTTTGAAGAAGAAACCTCAAAAATATTTAATTCTCTTTAGATATTTTTTATAAAATTTGTTCAATTGTGCAAAACAGTAAACATATTTAATTAATTGAGAGACAATAATAAACAAGTTCAAAAAAGTCATTGACAGCAAAAAACATTGTTGGGAAAATCGGAATATTTGCGTGAGAGATTATTGTGAAGTATTCGCTTACGCTGCTTCATAATAAAAATAAATGGACGTAATTGGAAATTTTTATTTTAGAGTTACTTATTCTCGTATATTTATTTTGTTAGTTGTCAGGAGGGCTTGGTCAATTGTGAGTACGTTTAATTAATCGATAGACAAAATTTATTTATATTGATTGAAAGGTAATAGTTAAATGCCGTCTGCATATCGCTTCCTTACTTTAAAAGTGACAACTTGAATAATTAGTTTCCTAGGAAAAAATAACAACGATGTAAAGACTCTTGAATATAACATAAATAAACAAACAAAATAAACGGCGAAGGGAGAGTCATTAGGTTATGAAACATTTAATTAATTAAAAATATTAGGCGAAGATACATGAACCGATACGGAGCGGCGCATATAAATGTATAAATGTATAAAAAAACATACATTATACATTTATACATTTATATGCGCCGCTCCGTATCGGTTCATGTATCTTCGCCTAATATTTTTAATTAATTAAATGTTTCATAACCTAATGACTCTCCTTTCGCCGTTTATTTTGTTTGTTTATTCCTAGGAAAAGAAAAATACTATTTTTATCTTGAACAAACGAATGTACTTGACGGAAAATTATTGACTAATCAAATAATTTGGCAAAAAGAATATATTTTTATGATCAAATGCTATTTTTGTTTTTTTTTTGTTTTACAACCCTTAAAAACCTGCATTCTTTTTAAATTGTGACGATTTCTTTGAAAATGAAGTTAAATTATTTCACTTTTGGTGACTAATAGAATAATGTTCACTTAATTCATTCATGACTCGAAAATCACGCATTTTGAGTTGTATCATTTTTGAAGTATAAGAGAGATGTAATCTTAATTGTGATAGTCATGACGGCGCCGCACCGGTCGCTATCTCGAACGTGCTTTTCGGAGCGGATGTAGCGTCATTTGTCGGTATATAATTATAGTTAATTATCTTGTAATTTTTTCATAGTATGACGAATGATTCGCGTGATCATTAAAGGCGGAGTTCACGCATTCATTGTAAACACGTCACTTAGAGAAAGCTTGAAATTGCGCTATTCAACGTACGTTTTTATGAAGTCATTGTACAGAAAAACTTATTATTTTCTTATTCATTTTTTTCACTTTTTGTACATATTTCCTAAAAGAAATTTTATTTATTTTTCATGTTTATAGGTAATTTGATTATATTTCTTATGTTCGCAATAGTGACTAATGTAGTAATTCAAATCATCTTCGTGTTGCGAAATCGTCCATCGAACAATCGTTGCCAATTGAAATGTAATTTATGGTTCAAGACTTAACGAACGTGTTGAAAGAGAAAGTGAATTGCCATTCTGTCCATTCACTTTTAATATAAAGCAGCGGAAGTAGTAATTTGTCATACGAAGGTACAAGTCAATTGTCTTTCCAGCGGTTTTTTATTGTCAATGAATTTTTTAAATCTATCTATCTTTTTATCGATTAATTTAATATATTAATTATTTCGTATAATCAAACAACTTTTTATGAAAAATTATTTTTATAATTCGAAAGATGAGAAAGCTGACTACGTCGTTGACACACGGCGTGTGCGTATGCTAGTTATATGTAATATAAGATTATTATACATAAATATTTGAAAAGAATTATTTAAATAGATAATGCAGCTATGGAATTAAAATAGAATAAATTACAGACATCTCGTGCGAATTATAAGTTAACAATTACATAATTATTTATAATCCAATTTATATGTACGATATATATATATATATATATATATATA
>NW_017304450.1:533868-564564 GCF_001594115.1 Trachymyrmex septentrionalis | reverse complement strand
ATTTTATTTGACGTGAAATAAAAAAGTATAATATAACATATTATTTTATTAAATTTTATTAAATTTTTATATAATATTAAAATTTAATATAAAATAATATGTTATATAATATTATACTTTTTTATTTCACGTCAAATAAAATAAAATCTTACATGTGAATTAAATTAACTATTTACCATATCGTTTGATTAATTAGAACATTATTTTGCGAGCTTTGGTGAGCTTTATTCTTTCTACAATTTTCTTTTGTTATCGAAAATTATCAAATGCATTTTAATAATAATCAAGATATGCTACCGTTATGAAACATTCTAACCAACACAGATGTCATCGGATACTATATACATATGATTCATTTGCGATAACATAACGATGCGAAACGAAATGAAAGTGCACTCTACTCTTATTATTCTTTGTATCGCATTGACGTTAGCTTGATTTTAAAATCGTATATTTTTCGATACTTTACGGAGCATTTTGTTGTCGCATCGGCAAACAAAATTTACGCTGATATTCGTGTCGAAAATTGCCAGTTACGTTCACATTCTTTTTCCGGAGAAGACCGCAGTGGCGAAAAAATAACGGGCGTAATTTTCCCGCGATGTATGTCACGCTTCCTCTTTTTGGATGGCGAGAACGAAATGGCTCAAAGCATTCGCCAGCCACGGATATCCGGGTGTAGCGCCTGTATGTGTACGGTGAGCATAATTAATAATTTTGGAGTGCGCCGTATGGCTGGGCAAGCAGTCCTTCATTTTTTTCTTCCGCACTACTTTTGTTCGTTGAATAATCACCTAGCGCGTCAAGGTGGAGTTTGAAATCACCTGGCCGAATCGCGCTGTGTGGGGTTAATCGTTAGACAACCCGCATTGTAACTCCCATCTGTTCGTATCCCTTTTAAATTCAGCCATTTCTATCCCCTGTTCCCTCTCTCTGTTTATCGATTTAAATCAACCTTTGAGAAACGCTGTACTTGAATTCTATAGTTTGCTCTTGTTCTTGTCGCATTGTGCGCTTACACTATTTTAATTGTATTATACATATATATATATATGTGTATAATAATTTGTATTATGTTTATATGATATATGTATACTTACATATACATATGTTGCGATATTGTTTTATTTTGTAAGAACTACACTTTTCGTAAGCTTCCATGCCTGCAATTTTTACAAAACTTTCTATAAACATACCAGAGTTATATCAATCAAATAGGTAATAGTTATTTATTATTATTGGCATACTACAATATTTTCATCATGTTCAAATCGAAACATGATTTCCGATACGCCAAAACTTCGGAAGACTAACCAAAAAGTTTTCATTTAAACGTACGATCGTTGCACGCGCAGTAGTAACCAATCGAACGGGTCAAGCGAATGGTGTGTAATATATGTGTGTACAACACACGTGATAGTGGTCATATATGCTATTCGATATTGTTTTTATTTTTCTCTCACGCAATACGATAGAGGTGTATTTGAATTTATCTGGGGGCATATAGCATCGTCCGGTGCAGAAATGGAATGGAATACAGACATGGAGAAAATTAATTAAACCACCTCTTTTTGGCGTCCTATCGCGTATCCTTTGGGGACTAATTCGATTAATAGCGAAGAAAATCTGTCATATGCAGATTTGTTGTGTCTTTGAATTCAATAACTGCGTTAAAAGCACATGAAAATTTCGATATATTCTTTTTGTCGTAAAATTATGTAGTAAAGATATTCGTGGAATTAATTCTGCATTATTGCAGACGAAAATGTAAGCTGCTCATTTTGCAAAGTAATAAAAACTCAATATTGTGTGAAAATAGGTTGAATATAAAGTACTTAATATGTACTTTCGTTTTACGAATTTTCTGAAAAATTATAAATCTATTCCGCAATAAAGGACTAATACACATTTACAAATATATGTATTGTAACGTGTATATGAAATTGCGAGAGAGAAATTTTGTGGATTATGTTAAAATTATGAAAATTTAATGTTTCTCATTAAATTTTATCGAAGAATGTTCGAATAAATAATACATATTAATATTAAATTAATTTCACGATTTATTATTAGCGAGATTATTAAGCACTAAATATATTTAGAATAATTATGTATTATCATTAAAATCGAATAATTGATAGTTCTTTACGCTTTTCTGCTTAGTCATTGCTATCACATATCATGTTGTCTATATTGTATTCGTTTTCCATTGTATTCGTATTGCTTTTATGTTACGCGAATCTTTCGATTAACTGAAGTATTAAGATTATGTTGATACTTACGCATACGATTTTACGATCACCATTTGCAGCTGTGCGATCGTCATACGTAACAAAGTAATTACACTAAAAAAAAATTACATATAAAAAATTACATATAAAATTACATTATAACAATTATAATGGGTAATTACAAGACCCATTATTAATGTATATTTATATATGCTTAAAGTAAAGTCACAACTTATAAATTACGTAATTTTTACACATATTATTTATGTAACTTTACATACGTTTTTTACAGCGTATAAAACGCTGATAGATCTACCCACAGATACTCGATGCAGAATATTTTCCTGACATATCTATGTCAGCTAATAGAATAGGGACAATTCGTATTTTTAAAAAAAGTAAATAAAATTATAAAGAGCAATAATATAAATACATATCTTGTTTGATTATCTTAATCAGTTTGCCTGAAATGATAATAACTTATATCATACAAGTATTAGATATATTGCAAGTTAACTGTGATTAAAAACTGCAGAATTAAATCTGTACATTTTGATTCCATTTGACACACGTCTGCTTAGTTTCCTCCCCCTCCCCCCCCCCACATGTTAAGTAGGACAGGAGGGGGTGGGGAGGAGGGACTAGCTAGACGTCCCATTTGATTCATAATTAGGTTGATGATGAATCGTACGTTTGGTATCATCCGCATATAGTATATTGCCGAGAACAAGCGGGATTTGTTTTCTTAAAAGATTGCAGCGCATAGTACAATTATGACTGTTTAGGTTTATGCAGTTCATAGAGAGAGAAGCCGGCCTTAATAATCGAGGCTATCTATGAATATCTCGCGCGTGTAAGAGAGAGAGAGAGATCAAGGTCAACTCCATTTGCGATCGAACGTGGTTATTAGGCCTCAGGATATATTTTAATGTTTATATACATACATATGTGTGTGCATGTGTGATCGCCAGTTTGTTTCGTCACTTATATATTTCTATTTACATGATCTATTTCTTGTACATATCGCTCTCTCGATTCACTTTACGCTATGTTTTCTTATCGCGTGTTGGAATCGTTGACTTGTCTTTTATCTCTATTATTTCAATACAGCTATGTTAACGTGAAATAACGTATATTTGTTCAATAGTGGGTGTTTCTGTCAAAATCAAAGATCAAAAACCTTGATATCTCAATACTCTTTGTAGATCAATAACCTTTCTGGGCGTCTTGCAAGTTTTAATATACATTCGCGTCTTGATTCGCGCAAAAATGTAGTTGGCTAGTTATAAATCTTTCTCCTTTCGTGCAAGAATTATATTACAATATAAGGAATTTTCTTTTACGTTAGTAAGAAACCGAATGTAATTCTTTCTTTTTATTGTACATGTATAAAATAAGTAGACGCTATCTATTCTAAATAAGTATATTATAGGCATTTTTTAATTAAAAAGGTTGAAAATTATTTTTTCAAAGAAACCATAATTAAAAAAGCAGGCTTCCCGAGACTCTGTTTTATTATGAATAAGAAAATATTCATATGTTTATATTTCTTAATATTTATAATATTTTTATTCTTTATTGATATTCTTTATCAAAATAGATGAAGCTATGTGTTCATCAAATAAGCATTATAAATGCTGTAATAGTACAGATTGATAATGTATATTCGATTCGCTGTTTGCATCATCCGTCTTCACACGCAACCTCGTCGTGATCGGATCGCTTTGAACCACGATGCGGATGTATGTGCGGGTCTACAGAGTGGTAATTTGTTTGTAATTTAGTAAGGCAGTGTGGTCGAAAGTTTGCAGAGAATGTAGCACAGCACTAATTCGTCACTGCCGTTGGGTACTGGTTTCGAGAAGCCCTTTCATGGGGCGCAAAACCGACCCAACCAGTGGTACAGTTTGATCAGAAAAGAGCATGCATGGCATTTGACTGCCGATAAACCTTGAAATATAAAATGGAATATAAAATTTTTGTAATATAAAATTATATGACGTATTTATCGTTATATTTTATATTAGTTTCTAAAATTATCTAATAATTCTTCAGAGAATCCCTATCATTCAATAAATATTACTTGTACTATATTTTATTTATTCGTCTCTTTTTAGTTAAAATTATTCGTATATTTATTAATATTGGATTTATACGTATTTGCTGCGTGAAAATATTTGTGTTAAAGCCATATAAGTTTTTTATATATAGCTTTCATTAATCTTTGAAAGTACTATGTTACAATTTGTTTGTTGTAACACTTATTATAAATGGTTTTCTTATGGTATATATTTGTATCACACTAAAATGCTCACAAGTAAATTGATTCTTTATCAAGTAAATCTTACCATGCTAAAAAAAAATCTTATAAATATTTATAGGTTAATAACAAACTGTGAAAATGATTTTATCATATTTTTTGTTCTCAGAGATGATTTTTTTATCATGTTTATTATGGAAGCAGGACGGATTTTTCGCTTAATAAATGACATAATATGAATAGCATGCTATTTGCACACATTTATCCGTACTGACGTTACATCATTCACGCAATATAACTCTTAGGGGGATTACGCAACGTTACGGAGCCACATGTTAAATTTACGGAAGAAAAAGAGTATGCTGCGAATATTGCTACGTGCGTGCTGTAAAGCGATGCTAAAAGCGAGATTATAAAGCGGCGACTCAACCGAAACACACAATGAAACAAAGTATCTCGATGAAAATTTTAATAATTAAACCAAAATGTCGACGAACATTCGATATTATAAAGCGAATTTACAATGCATGTAAATCGTTAAAATCTCATACTCGCATGACATTCGCTGAATAAAAAGCAACAGAGAATAACTACTCTATGTTCGAAATTCGATTGTTAATTGTGATACAAAAAGAAAAAAATATAAGAGACGTACTGTTCACTAGAAATTTGTTCAAAATATACTTGGTCCAGTTATTTTATTAGCTTTCAAATTACATAATGAGACGAGTAAGAGTAACGTTGAAATTTTGTGTAAGTTTGCGTGATAAATGTAAATGTTTGTCAGGTACGAAACGTTGGCGAATGTTTGTATACACAAATTATCGTCGAGTAATATCGTACACCTATGGCATGTTGTGATTGTATTGAATATTCGTTACGCGAATTATATCAAAAATATCTTTTGAATAATTTAATTAAATGATATAGTTAAAATGATAATTAAGTTTTCTAGATGAAAATTTTATTAAATTTTATTAAATGATTAATTTTATTAAATGATTAATTTTACGAAATGAGAACTGTGCTTGATATATTAAGAATTTTTCATAGATATAAAAATGTGAATTTTGCGTTTATGTCAATTTACGTTTTAAAACATTTTTTAAATAAAATTTTTATTTAAAACTTTGCTATTTGAGAAAAATGGGCTTATTTAGGATCAAACTGAGTAATTAAAAAAATACACATTTGAGCTATACACAGTATAACATAAGTTATATCAAATTAAAAAATCTTTTTTGTTTTTGATAAAGAAATTTTGTGACGAATGAATACTCCTAAGAATATATTATTGAATGATCAGTAATATGAAAAAATATTACAGCTTGCAATAACGTTTGATTAATGTATTTAATATATGTATATTATTAAAGTATTCCAAATTGATTTGATGTCATGTATCAAAATACGAAGAATTTAAAAAAAGAATGAAGGATTTGGCCAATTACTACACGAATCAGATCAAGATGCTGGAAGTCCTTTGTTTCACGAAATCTCTTTTATAGTAGTTTCTCCTTTGGCCCACCAGTTCTGTTCTACTCTCCTTTTGTTCTTTTTGTTTTCACGTCGAAATCATAACTTGTTCCTTTTGTGTCAAGATATCTGCCTCTACGAACACGTCCTTTTCTACCTGGGCATCGAACTTCGTTAAAGGTACATTCAATATAAGAGGAAACTATTGTGTACTTTTACGAAACGATTTTGTCGGATAATTTAAGTTACACGTACACATATTTTTTATTGATTTTCATTATTTTAAAGAAGAAATATTTTTTATTTTTTGTTTCATCTTTATATCATAATTATATTTTATATATATGTATATATATATATGTGCGTGTGCGTGTGCGTGTGCGTGTGCGTGTGTGTGTGTGTATGTATATTATAGCTATCTCAACAAACACAGGTATAATTGCTATGTAACATATACATAAATTCATTGATATCTATGTTATGTAGCATTTATTGTATATTCATGGTTTGCTAAGATTATATGTATATGCATTGTGTAATAGTTTGCATGGGAGGCTTTTGGGAGGTTTCTGATAATTTAAAAAAAGGTTGAAACATGAATTACATATTTAAATATTTCTTACAAGTTATAACTTGCAACTAAAAAATTGAAAAAAAATTTTAATAAAAAGTTAGGGTCATCTTGAATTTTTTAAATAGCACCAACATGGATTTTTGTTAAATATCGTATTAATACGGTCTTTAAGATAAATTTAATGCACTATCTGGAATGTCATCTTTATTGACGCTTTCTTGATTTAATATTAAATTTGCAGTATTATTTTAAATAGCAATACTTAATAAGTTCTGACTAGAAATGTAAATATTGAAAACTGTCTAGGAACTATTTTTACATTACAAACATACTGCCTATTATATAATAAATATTCGTAAACAGAATGATAATTATATTAGTAAAATGGTATTTACGTAAGCAAATGTTTTAATTGTTTGATTTCTTTTGTAACATAAAGTTCTTTCTTTAAAAAATTACTATAGCGGAGCTATAATAATTATGTGTTTATGCGAAAATAATTCCTAGACAGCTCTCAATATTTATGTTTATATTTCTAGTCACAGCTTATAAGTATTATTTTTCAAAATAATACTGTAAACTTAATAAATTGAATATCAATAAAATCAATAAAAAAGTGAAATTTTCGACAGTGCATTAAATCTGTCTCAAAGTCATCTACAATGTTGTAAAAAATTTGTATGGTGCTACTTAAAAAAATTTCAAAAAGGTAATCTTAATTTTTTATAAAAAAGTTTTATTTTAAATTTTTGTATTGCAAGAGTAACTTGCATAAAGTAGACGAATAATATATTTCAATCTTTTTTTTAACTTTTAGAAACGTCCCAAAAGTTATGCGAATTATAAGACTTTCTCTGTATATCAGTTTTATTAATTATTTTAATAATTTTTGATCTTATCGAGATAATTTGTATGTAACTCTTAGTTTACGTCAGTTATTATACAATTTTTTTACACCTTTAGACACACGTTGTTAATACAGGAATGCATTCATCCCGTGCTTCCGAAATGATTAATTTTGACGGCGTAAAAGAACGATTGTTTTGAAAACGAGCCTCATCGTTTCATATTCTTCGCGTTACAACGTATCTTCCGGGTGCTGTGGGAAATTTATCTGCAGTATCGTTTTATTTTCTCTGAAGGAAGCACGGATTGTCGGCGTAAATCGTAAAATTTAATTAATCAATCGGTGGAATTCCTAGATGAAGCTAGTGTTTCTAGCTGCCATTCATCCAATTAATGTGCGTACTAATAAAATGTTTCTGTTTTCCGTTTACGAATGACTAAAGTATATACATTTGTAGATATTTCTTAACACTACAATTTGATTTTGTATAGAACGTATTTTATTTAAGATTAATTCTGAACTGGTTTTCAACTTATCACTGTGTTTATCACATGTGTTCATCTTTCATGACAAAATTATATTTGTTTATTTTTACAAATAGAAATGTATTTTTTTTCTATTATATTAATTTCTTGATTAAAAAATTTTTTTTATTATTATCACTTGTATTCTATAGTCATGCAACTTACAACGATTATGTAAAACAAAAATAAAATATTTTTTGCGAAAATCATTGTAAAAAGTCGAAAAAGAACTTTTTTTCACATTGTAACAAGAAAGTCGTTTGAAGTTTTGCCCAATCTACTAAAGTGGTTTGAAGAAAGAGAAGTAGCTCGGTGAACTGGAACGATTTAATTAGTCGTTTAACGAGGTCCCTTTGGCTTTCTCCTGAGAACGCGAGTAGAAATCCTTAGCGGGTAATCGTCGAGTGGACTGTGTGCGAGTTTTACGATTCTCCAGAAACTGCTGTTCCTTCAGTTTGTATGTCCGCCAAGATAGACAAACGCTCGAATCTTGCTGTGTGAGCCAAATAGAGAGAGACACGATATCTATTTTTGGAGCACTTGTTCGTTACGCTACAACTTGCACGAGCATGTATGCACAACATTTACGTGTTTGCTATCGTGATTCGTTACTTCGCATACATTGGGGATCGGCAACCTCTGGAAGCGCATAAGATTATTTATAATACCAGTCACTTTGGCGCGCCGCTTCATTTTAAGTCTTGCCCGAGATAGTTCCGAGATTATTATCGATTATGTGCAATTAACTGACTGTTCTTAAATGTCTGTTCGAGACCGTTGGTTTCAATTTGGTATCGCTTTCTTTTCTCATTTCCTGTCATTTTTTTCTTTGTTGAAACTCGATATTTTGATAGAATTATTGTATCATAATGGTGTTTAAATCGACTTTAAATTCGATTTTAACCGATTTGCATGCAATGGCTAATAAAGAGCCATTATAAATTTGATAATAGTTATATTTTGGAGTGCTATGCTTTATTTTTTATTCTTAATTATATGTTTAAAAAAATATAAAAAATTCTCAAGTCTTAAAAGAAAATATTTTGATCGTTTGATAAGAACTCTTTTCAAGATTGAAACATCAGATGTTGTATAAGTAAGATTGTCTCTTGTACATTATTATCATTTCTATATTTCTATTAATAATTTTATAATGTGTTTATAAGTTTCATAATACACTGATAAACATTTTCATGTTATATGTTAACTTTAAATAGTACAATCACAAGTATATAAAGCACCTTTAATTTATTGCAATTTCTTGGAAAAGATTGTGATAAAAACCAAAGGAAAATTAACAAAATATTAGAATTATTATGAAAATAAATAGTGTTTTCTAATAAAACTTTTTAAATTTGTTTTTTTATTAGATATAGAACATTTACATTTTATGGAGGTGTTTTATATTTATGGGCAAGAGCGGGCAAGGCTGTATAATATAATATTTTTCAAAGACAAGAAAACAAATAATTCAAATTCAGAAAAGAATATTGTAAAAATTCTGACCTTTTTCTTGCAAGGTCAATTATATGTGAATACACTTCTCGTGCAAGTTTCACGCGTGAATAAACGACAACCGTGTAGGAGAACTATGCCAACTGCCAACTATTATGTAAGACGTCGTGACTCCTTCGTCTATTTTTTCTCATATTTTTTATTTTTTTTTTTTGCTGATTTTATTTTGCATAGTCGCGTGTGTCTCTATTGTGATATTTTAAATAGAATGTTTATACCTAAAATATTTTCTCATTGAAGAAGGTAAGGGTACGAAAATTTATCTAAACGCCAATGAAAGCTTTTTTCAGGTAAACAAATAAGATTGTATACGTCTTGTTCCGATTGAAAATCATTTTCAAAAAAAAGTTGACAGTTTAATATAATATAGTTTATATATAAAATTTTTAACTTTTTTAGTTATATAAAAAAACTCATATTTATTCGATTAATCGGATAAAATAATATATAAAAATAATAGATAAAATAAGAAAAATAATAATAACGAAAACTCAACATGAAATTTGATGAATTTTCGTTATTCATCAGAGTTTTATGAGTTAAGTCATCTACGTGAGTGTTTGAAAAAAAAAACGTATCTTTAGAATTTTGGTGTCTATTCCGTTCCGAGTGCCATTCCATTCTATATAATATGTGAAAATAACATTATCTATGAATTCGGTTACGTGACTCAGTATTACTAACTCAGTTTTACTACTTTCTTTTATGCATAGCATGTTTATTAGGCAATATAAGATATTAAAATCTCGAATTGCTTTGGCTGTTCAACGGTTAAGCTGATAGTATTTTGGTTAACAATTTTTTAATTAAAAATAATTGAATTATAGTTTAAAATTTGTAATAATATTTCTGTTTTTAGGAAGATCTCAGTTAAATTCTTATTTAATTTCAGATTTTTTAATCCTTTTTATCGGTTTAAACAATCAAAGAAATAAATAAATGAGTAGATGAAGATAAGAAGTTAAGTTCTTTTTTTTTTACAGAAAAACTTGTATTATATATATATATGCACAATGATTGAAAAATCTTAACATTAGGTATTTATTTTTCTTTTTATGATAAATGTAAAACATATTTGTACATGGGAGATTTTTGTAAAAAAAAGCCGTATTTGTAAAATATAAAAATTAACGAATAAGTATTTGGTAGTTAGTGATTTATTAATAATACAATGAATAGTATGTTTCTTAAAATTATATATTATAAACAAAAAAGTATAATAATTTAAATATATTATCTTTTAAATTATCTTATAGAATTATATATATTATTTTGTTGCAAAAAGTATTTGTACACTTTTTTAATTTGGACTAATTCAATATATTTTGTAAGGTTATATCTCTCATTGATACTAATCATTCGTAATTGGTGAAATAAATTCCTATTCTTCTCGAAGAGAAGCTTAGGAATCGATCGATTTTAAATCTTCTCGATTGGAAGATAATATATTTTAATTGTTGTCTTTTTAAATAAAATAATTTTGAGAACTGTACAATCTGTTTGGTTCGTCATTAATTAAATTATTAATTAATGTTTACTTTTTCTAAAAATATAAGATTAAAAAAAAATAATATTTCCTCTGTACAAATACTTTGTACATTTATATAATACTTTTTACTATATTTAGATTAAGCGTAATCGTAATAGTGGTTCTTTTGATTGTTTTATGAATTTTCTTTTTCCTTTTATGTTATATTTTTTTTATTTGATTCAATGCTGTAACTTGAATACAAGTTCATTGCCAAGAACCACCAGCCATCCAATTTTTCCTTGCATGTAGGAGGATTGTTGTTCCTACGTAGGAAGGTACGAAACGGTAGTTGTGCTTCTTTCCTCTATGCTGTTCTCTAAGAGTATCGACCGCGTCTATACACGCCCACTTCTAGTTCCTAGATATTATAGAGGTTGTTTACCGTTGCGAATTGTTCTCCGTTTTGCCTTTTTGCCAGATCGTGACCAGATCTTGTCAACATTACCTCACAATTCTGATTGCTCAAAATACTTTCACGATTTTTGTTTTACTGTAAAAGTTAAAAATATAAAAAAATTTGTGTTATGACAATATAATATATATAAGATATATAATAATACATATAAGATATATCATAAAGTTAACGTTTTTGCATAATTACAGGAAGTATTCTTATTATTATTAGTATTACGTAAAATTTTTTAATACTACTTTTATTATACACACATACACACAAAATTTATATTATACATATATAAATTGAAAATATTCGAACCATATAGTATGGATGTAGATCTTAAATATTTCCTTTATGCTTATTATTCATTCGACATTTCGTATTGTTGGCCAACTATGATTTTATTTACGCATGCACCTAGGAAATGAACAGAGGAACTACCGGTTTTAACCACTAACTCTGTTCGCTCTGCTTGTGACGATTCCTTGCCTTGTGGGCGCACTTAATCGGATCTCAAATCTAACAATGTGTTGTATGCGTGTGCACGCACACGCGCGCAGGCGAGCGAGACAGATCGTTAGGGAACATGTCGCGCAAACTGGTTTTTGATCAAACGATCGAACCAGTCTAGTGAACTAAAAGAAAACCCTGATCTTTATATGCAAGCTCTGTGAAGAAGTAGAACGATAGGTCAGCTTGTCTAGAATTTTCATGTTTTTTTATCGAGCAATTTTTTAGTTTTACTTCTACAATGTCCATCGCCCTCATTTTTTTCTTTTACTCTTTTGTTTTGTCATTTTGTCTGAAGCACTCATTTTCTGCAACCAGGAAGTTGCTTTTTCTCGCGGGATGGAAACGCCATAAGTTTTAATGGATATGATTATCTTGAGTTCTATAACCGTGTGAATTTTAAAGTTTGATTTTTTGTTTTTTTTTTTCTGTGTCGTTTTAATGAATGCCAGGGAGTTACGCGATGTTTTTTTTGAATACTGTTATGATATTTTTTGTGATGGATACATCATGAATTAAAATATGTACATGTTCCACAATTTTTATTGCTTTGATGGTTTTTTCGCTTATAAGTGCAGATAACATTAATATAGTTCGTAATATTTCTTATTCTTTTGAGTATCATAATAGTTAGGAATCAGATATAAGAATCAAATAGAATATTTTCTGGGTACGTTAGGTCGAACTATATATATTTACGTAGGTCTCTATGCCGAGACCGTTTTTTCTTGCAATGTAGCGACACTCATTTTTATTTCTCTATATAATAGAAACGAATCCTCTCTCTTGTGCTTTACTTTGACCCTTACAACAGAATAAAACGTAGATATAGGATGTAATAAACAAAGAAAAGATAGAAATAAGTTTATGTGACAATGATGCAACAACTGAAAACGTTGGGATTAAGTTAACTTGTAAGTTTCAAGCTCTTCTCGTATAATTGTCTTTTTTAGATAATTAAATTGATATTGAACTTAAAAATACCTGTCAAAGTAAATATTGAGAAAAGATCAGTCCCAACTATGTTAGGAAAGTAAAAGAAAATTTAAATAATATGTACAATTTGTTGCAAATTTTACATGAGAAAGATTCTATTTTTTATTAAAAAAAATTAAAATATATACAGAAACGTGTATGATTGCGATAAATAATCTTTGCTAATATAAAACAAATGTCACAACTAAATTAAAAAAATCTTCCCAAAAAATTAATTTTATCTTCTTATATATCTTGGAAAGCTTAAACGGTGGTACACGTTCAAGTGTAACTACAAGACATTAACATAATAAACAAGCTTGTGAACTTTTCTTATCGAGCCATGTCAATCATAGACAAGTAACGAGATGAAATTAACGGAACCGGCAAGCGTGTTATCGATCGCAAAGCGTCTCTCTTCCTTTATCGTGTCGTGCATTCACCGCGAGACGGCCATCTCCGCTCCTGGTGCATGTTTACCCTTTTATCGCGAGAACATAGTAACATTCGTGAACAAGGCTTGCAGCTGTATTCGTGACATCATGTAGACTTAAAAAAGAAAGAGAGACAAAGACAATGACAGTCTGAGGATTGTCAAAGTGGAAGAAATGTCGAGGAGAAAGGAGTAGTGCATTTGTGAAATCGCATGTGTGCACGTATATGTGTGCACGAAAGCCGTTACATGAAGGCAAGGATACTGCTCTTTTTTTATACAAAGAACCAATCTGCGTCCATCTGACGACGGGCAGAAGCTGCATATATCTCTATGCTAGTCGTGCAATGAGCTTTTCGCGTTACTATGAAAGCCCGTGAGCGCATGAAAGTCAGCTTTGACCGCAAGTGCAAGATATTGTGTCACGCTAGCCATTTTGTTGGCGGACGATTTACGTACATATGTACATATATACATATATATATACATCGCGAATATTTCGAAATGATTGTAGCCCACGTTACTACAATCCACACGCAAAGAAAATATTTTTCTGTTATAAATGGTAATGTCAATTAGGTATGCCTTGTCTAATTATTATTTAATCTGTTTATCAATTATTAATATCATCTAAGAATCTTTATATATAAATATTATGTCATAAGATTCTACGTAATTATAAATGAATTATTATTTTTTAGAATTTTTTTTAGGAATATAATAAAGGCTACTCTTTTATAACGTGTTGCAAAATACTACTTTGCAAAAATATCTTATTTAATAGAATTAAAAAAAAATGATCGAAATTTTCTAAATATAAAAATTGTAAATTATAACACATATAGTGTGATAACTTAAAAAATTTTATACTATTTTTATATTGCCAAATTTTAATAAATAAAAATAAATAATAATATTATCGATATCGTTATGATATATTATTTATTAAATAATATTTATTTGCTCCTTGAAACAGGAGCATGGAATTTAATTTGATTACGTTTTCTATTTTTTCTTTTTACTTAATTCTTTTTTTGCGCAAAATCAAGAAAGTCTTGTGTTAAACGGAATATATTGTCGGAAATCTATTGTAATTTAAATGAGAATGCAAAGCGGAATCTTAGGCGGTGGAAACGAGCGAATTTATTTGTAGGAAGCTTCCGGCCGATGCGATGCAATGTTAAATTGTTTCCGAGAACTTGTTCATAAAAGGTTCAACCAGGTTTGGATTAAAATTTTTACGACTTATTACAACCATGATTTTTTGTACAAGTATAATTATCCAGTAATAACGGATATCAATTTGTTGTAAATTGAAGACTTTGTGTATTTTTTGACACAACACAGTACAAGAATGTTTATGTGATTCCTTTATGAGAGACTTTTGGTATTTGATGCATAAAACGAGATTAAAAATTATAGACGTTATTAACTTTACATAAGTTTATTTAAAGTTTATTGTATATATTTTATTTAAAATATTGACTTTATTTAAAATATTAGTTTCATTAAAAATAATAAATTAATAAAATATAAACTATTCTATCAAATATTATAAGAAATTACTTAATAATTTTTGCATAATAAATGTATTAAAATTATGAATTTATCAATGTCGATTTTATAAACTTATTATGTTTAAAGTTATTAAATTTAATTTTTATCTGTTTTATGTAATGTTCTTATCATGGTCATATAATTCTTTTTATCAATCTTTAAGATTACATCCCTTATCGTGCCGAAATTTTTATAAGAGAGATGACTCATCTCTACGATCGATTATCTCAACGCGAGAAGATGGCCAAGGAAACGCTGTCTAAACCCACGCCTTGTTTCCTGTTCCATGTATAATATTTACGTCTTGTGAACGAGAAAAAATATCGACATTAAGAATAAGAGAAAAAATACGATAACTGTTCTCTTAAGAAAATCTCTCTTGTTCGAGTTGTAATAATAAATTCGACTATACAATCAGAAGAATATTTTTCTTTTATTATGCAATCTATTTTTCGTAGTGGATTAACTATGAATCGCATGTGAGCTTTTATAATCGCAATAATATTTTATTGAATATTGGCACTTTTATTTTACGTGATTAATAAAATTTTATTAATTCCATATTGCGTTCTCGATAATGTTATTAATAATACTTTACTCTTTTTTATGTGAAAATGATAAAAGATATAAATCATTTGCGAATCTATACATTAAAATTTTCTCTCTCTCTCTGTCACAGGAAGTAAATATATTTGTTTTACTAAGCGATCTTGTTTCTGTTAAGCCACTGAATACGTGCGTATTTCAAAAACATGAAAGGAATAGCAAGAGCGTATGGGTATTCACCTTTTTGTTTTTGGAACATTTCGAAGTTCCGGATATGACGAGCGTGGAAAATCGTTGAGAGCATTTCGTCGCTAACAGGAGTCGTCGAGAATTTTATCGAGTTGTGTGGACGAACAGGAGGGAGTTTGGTCCGGAACGAGAGAGGAGAGGCCGCGTTGCGAAGGGGATGTACAAAGGGGTAAAAGCGGGCAGGGGCAGAAGTGAGATCGATACCGCAGGAGAAGTCTGGCGATTCCCGCCATTTCGTCACAACTCGCACGATTACAATTCATGATATCATTACTGACAGCAATTATTAGCATTCTTATTCTTGAAAGAAAATATTAAAAATTAATTAGTTTTTCAAATAGCTGCCATAATTAAGCCGTTTTTTTTATTTCTAATTTTATTTACTAAAATTGTTTGAAAGGTAATTAACTTTTTTTTTTTTTAATAAATAGTAGGATTAACAGTGTGTTATAAATAAAATAATAAAGTTAATTATCTATAAATAAAATTTTATATTGATGTTGAAATAACTGATTATAAATCAGTTACATAAATGTCATCTTATCAGATTTTAATGTAAGCTATTGTGTTGTGAATGTAATCTTCCCTGTATATTTTTCTTGATCCGTTTCATAATTATAAGTTTTCTTCAGAAAAATTTAAAATTTAAAAAGTTCATCTTCAATTTTTTAAAGAGTGCATATAAAAATTAATTAACTGATTAATAGTAACAATTTATAGACATAGATTATATGGATAGATACGATTACATATTGTTAATTGTTACATATTTTATTAGTAAATTCTTTGCATTTTATTATAAAGAGTTTTTAATAAAAAATTTGAGAGAGAGAGAGAGAGAGAGAGAGAGGGGGGGGGAGGGAGGGAGAGGGAGAGAGAGAAATCTTTATTCCATTTTTCTAAAAGAAGTATTTCATTTCTCTTTAGATATTTTATATGTAGTCTAGTGGTTTAATAAATCATTTATCCCATTATTCTGAGTGTATCGTTGCATCCGATCTCAACTCAGAACTGATAGCGAATAGCGACAAGCAGGATATTGAATTTCTCTGTGAGGTTATATCATCCCTTTCTCAAGAAAATATCATACTTGTATCTACTCGATCATTTATTTTAAGAAAAACGATAGTTCTTTTTATGTTGATAATTTAGGTGAAAGAATCTGACACGGCTATCCAATATATGAATATTATAATTTAAAATAAATTGAACAGTCTAATGGAACACATACAACAAACCTTATAGAAACAGTTCAATCTTGACAATCATGTAAGTTTTTTTTTTACTATTTTTCGTGTATAATCTCATGTTAACATTTTTAAAATTATTTTTAACTTTTCAGTCGTTTTAAAACAAAAAATCTTGTTCTTTTTAATTAACTTAGTAATTTAATGACCAAGCTTAACTCAGACATCACCACGGTTTTTCTCGCATTTTATAGGTTATTAGTATTATTTATACTCGTATGCACTATTATTATATAATTTTGTTAATATATTTTTTGTACTGAAGAGAACCTTGACCGTGGGTCGAAACGTATACGTTTAATATTCACTTTGAATAAATGATATAAAAATACACACTAATAACTAGTGTTGGCTCAAATTGGCATTTGATTTATTATTTTTTAGAATTTTCTTTAGAGCCTATTGATTTTATTAATTTTATTGTTATTATAATTTAGTCAATCTGCAAGTATAAGGTCCGTATTATGGGAAGAGCATAGGAGTTAAGCTGTAATTTTTCTTTATAAGAAATGCTTGGTATCTCGCAATATTTTGAAAATTTATAAGTTATGGATACAACAAACTAAAGTTTGTAAACTCCATGAAATAAGTGAATCTATACCTAATATGTTCAGCTGCAAGTATAAGATTCGCGAATTATCTATGCTAGTTTATGAATATATGTATTATAGCAAAACTTTACCCAAGCTGTTTCTCAAATAATCTTACATCAAAATATGCATCTAATTATACATAGAAAACAAGCTGCAAGCTGTTCTTTGAACAGTTGCAGATTATTTTAAATAATAAAAGGATATGCATATTATACATCGTGATGTATATATGTATAAATAAATATATCTATTGAAAATTTAAACGAAATTCTACAAATATTATATTAGATACTGTTAATATCTTATGATTAGTTATTATATTGATATTGGTGTTTATATAAAAAGTACGCAGTAAATGAAAGATTAAAGAACAATTTCTTAATCACTTAATTTTTATTATAATAAAATATTTATTATTTATTTTAAAACATATTAACTATAACGCAATATACCTATATATAAAATATATTACAAATATTTCGAGACATAGTATCATTAAATTCTAGCTTTTTATAACAAACCGTGTCATGAAAAAATACGTAAAAAAAAATAAATTGTCTGTATGCATAATCGAATCTAATGAGAGCATTTCCGAAGATGTGTATATGTCAATGTGGTCGATAATCGCGAATAATACGAAAGCTCGGATGAATGACGAGCTCTCGTATTATGCATGATGACTATGGCGGCTTGATAGAGTGTCACCCCTCTCGGAATAGAGTCTATGGCGTGGATTCATCCATCAAACCCATCGCCGACAAACAGTATTCTGCTGAGCGATCAGGAACGTTCGGCGGATGATCGTGCTGCCGGTTTGTAGACGCTCCTCCCACATCACGATCTATCTACATAATTCATGAATCTCTTCGGAAACGCCCGGAGCGATACTCTCCGCGGTGGGTCGCGTAATTTCGGAGAGTACGGTACTTTATCAAAGTGCAGCCTTCTTGGAAAATGCTCAGTGGATAGTCGTCGCGATTCACTTCGATCGAAGGAAAATCTGCGGCATCGATCATCTTCAATAGCTTACTCGTTTTCATCGTATCATCACGTGCACTTCTTGCAACTTTTTCTTACATTACTGAGTATTCATCTTGAAAGCAAATTTCATTTTCTCGCTAATATGCGTACGTATTAGAAGATTATAAATGGAAATAAAAATCAAGTAAAAGTCACTATTATTTATGTAATTATTCCATTTTTGTCGTCCACTTCGCTGTTTTCGATTTGTTTATAAAAACGTATTAATGTCAGAATTCTGAAGTTTTCTTACAAGAAAAAAAATTTATGCTGTGAATATTCGTGTGAGTAATGTAAGTTCTAATCATCGGTTACTTTCTACCTGTTGAAAGGGTTATAAAGAGCGGTAAGGAAAAAGTCGTGCAATTATCAGAACTATCGGGATTATATAATTACGAATACAATTACAATCACTGATTTAGATTCGATAATACAGAAAATTTAATGATTATGTTGATAGAAATGTTATTAAAACTGCGATGTTAGAAAAAAATTAAATGTTCTATAATTTAAAAAAAATAGTATTCTCAATTAAAATAATTTTTGTATTATTTATCGTGTCGATTGTTATATTTTTACGATCAACATTTTTGTAATATTTTTATGAGAAAGTTAATTTAATTTTCAATTAGAAATTTGTATAATTTTATGACATTCTACGTATAATTTTTGTAAGAAATAAAAAGAAATAAGTGTAAAGTTATATTATTAATTTCTAATTTGCTATAAATTTATGATTATTGTAGTTAGAATTATTATTTTTAAATGAAATATATGTATTTTTGCTAAACCGTTTATTTAATAAGCTTGTTAATGCACATTATTATCAGTTAAAATTATTATGACATTTTAATAAGTGCAACTATGCATTACTGTGATTGTATAATGGTTTTTAGACAAACGATTTAATAATCAAAATAATTGTATAAATAATTAGTTGACGTTATTTATGTATAATACATACATATAATATACTTAAATACAAGTATCAATCTATTGGCATTCATGTAATATAAACATTTTAAAAATATGTTGACAATTTTATGGTTACTAAAAATATTTTTGACGAATAATTTTGATGGTTTAACACGTTTAATCATGATATAAATTTTCTTGAATCAGTTATTGACTGCATTGTTTTTAATATTCACCAATAATGATTCGATAACTATAATCGCGATTACATTTTCAAACACTTAGAGTCGAAAATTTGAATTTGCACATTTGCAAATTTGGACTTACATATAAAATCAAAATTGAAAAGAGATTATTATTCGATCGATTAACTTCAATAAGAATTTATGAGCATTTTTCAACGAGGAACAATGGAAGACTCATTCCACAACATATCGACATTAATAGGAGTAGCCTCGAATGTTTGAAAATAATAATAATCTCAAAACGCGTCATCCATTTACCGGGGTGGCAATTTAATTGGTAAACATCTCGCAAACTGGTTCTAGCGAACATTCATCTCGATTCATTAATAGGAAACTATGTTTAATTACTTTGCGCCATTGCACAGACAAACATGGCTCCAGAGGTTCATACTTACGCGCGCCGTTCAATTTCGATTATCGATTAATTTGTTTGACGAGTTCTATTGTGTTCAATAACAATTTGTATGTAACAGTTGAAATAATTATATAGCTAGTTGGATTGAGTGCTATATTTAATTTATAATCGAGCTTAGAACGAAGTCAATTTCTTTATGTGATATGAAAATGTGATACGATATCTATGACGTACAGCACATTAAACAAATTTAATTTAAATATTAGAATAGTAAAAGATTCTTAAAAAATTGATTAAAATTTTATTTTTCTTTTTTTTTAAATATACATGTATTATTTTCTAAAATATTTATGAAAGTATTTAGATACATAGTAAATATGACTATTTTTTTTTAATAATATCTATCTTTTTGTACGAAGATTTAAAATTGCTAATAATTATGAATTAAAATTGGTATATACCAAAAAGAAATTTTAGTTTTATTTATATATCTATCTAATACTGTCTGTGTAATATTTTATATAATTATAATATTTATAATTTCTTATGAAAATATTAAATCAGAAATAAAGTTTAAAATAAAATATTTTGAAATATCTATACGAATGTATGTGTGAATATGTAGTGTATCGCCATTGAACAATGAATGATTTTGTTAGTATATGATCATGTGAAAGAAACCATCAGTGAAATCGGATGTAGAAAAAGCAAAAGTTCTAGAAACATCTTAGACAACGGTAAATTAGCTTATGGATTACGTCAGGTTCGACATCGACAAAAAATAAGCCTTGACACAGAGTAGAACATTGTATGACTGTATCTTTTTACACGTCATATTATGTGTACATGTGCGATACATACAGATGTTATTTTAAGAGAAGAAAGAGTGAAAATTTTAAAATAATAATATGTAAAAAGTTTATTTAATTTAAATCATGTGATTATACTTTATATCCATGTGAATCTTATATTAACAGGGAGAAATAAGATCAATATAAACGAGCAGAAACGGTATGCTTTTTTAAATTAATATTATGAATTTTATGCAAATATATTGTACAGAACGTTTTGTCTAACTAAATCCTCATCTCATTTATCGGCTGCAAAAATTGAATTAATATAAATTCAAAAATACAAATAAAATCCGAATTTATATAATTTTGTCGGTAAACACGCAATATATAATACTTCCTACGTCATCATTTAGAATTAATGTATAACAACATGAATAAGACATAGAGTAAATTAATTAATTATGTGTCGGTAATAAAACGTAGTCCTAACGATATTGTAATTATAAAAGCGGTAATATGTTGCATTGGCCGTATGCGAAGGAATTAGTTAAGTACGATAATATAAAAAATATAGGGGAGTGTGTGTCAATTAAACCACTTTTACAATTACAATATCGCTATGTTTTATTATCGACACATAATATTTACTTACCGTATTAATTCTTTATATTGTATTTTTAATGATGGCGTAGGAAATATCATGTTATGTGTTTATGACAAAACTAAATTCGTAAGTTTATTCGTATTTTTTGTATATTTGTATTTTATGACATTCTCATCAGCTGCAAAAATTAAATTAATATGAATTAATTTTATTTTTACGGTTGATGAGGACGTTGTTAGGTCAAACGTTCTGCATGGTATATTTGTTTAATTAATATTATATTTATAAAATACATAATATTAATTAAAACAAGAACATCGTTATTGCTCATTTATGTTTCTTCTTATTAATGTCATTTACAATACTAACTACGTCATGACCAAGGTCATGACTTTATTTTGTATCTTATATTAATGCATTCTTTCATTTTTTAAAATCTTTGTAATACAATTCACAAAATTGCATCGTAAATAATAATAATTGCATTGGTAACAATTGCGCAAATTTATCATAGCAACTATGAAGAATCAAGAAAGTTCTAAGAAATGAAAATATGAAATAGTGTACAGGGGGAGGAAGGAGGAAGGCGGGGGTTATGTAGGATTAAATTTATATATTAATATATGACTGTAATATAATTTTTTGTACATTACTTTAAATACGAAGTGCCACTACGGTCTGAATGTTAAGATGTTTAACTATTATTGTATATTCATTTAAATGAATTAATTTCAAAAGTGATAATTGCATGCCGATATGGTTCTCTTTTAACGCAATCACAATCTGAAATATTAATAACCCCCCCAATTTCTCAAATTTAATCTTAAAAAACTACAATAAACTTATTGTTAAAAATATAGTCTTACAGTTTTTTAAGATTAAATTTGGAAAAATTTGGGGGATTATTAATATTTCAGATTGCGTTGAAAGTTCGACAACCATATCGGCACGCAATTATCATTTCTAAAATTAATTCATTTAAATGAATATATATAATATTATATTTAGTTCAACATCTTAACATTTAGTGACGCTTCATATTTAAAGTAATGTATTTAACATAAATGATCTTATTTCCAATCTTATAATTTTTGTATTTTTATATGATGCTCTTTTTACTTGTACAATATTCTGTAGTATTTCTAGATTTCTATATGACATGTGAAAATCATAAGAATTGACATAAAGTATAAAATATAGTTGTACGACATGAGTTTGAAACAGCTGAGACAAAAATGAAGAAAAGTCAATAATTTTTATCCGCCAGTAAATCCACTTGCTACAAGTCCGTGACTACGACTACGAATGTTTCGTTCGCTAGCTTTTTCCACTGTTGCATGTTATGTTTTATTTATACTGATATGTTAACATGTATTTTCTTCAGCTAAACGCTCTTCCGTTCCACTGTGAAATGTAGTTTATTTTGTTTTAATATCCAAAAGATTGCGTTAATGAGTAAACGCGTGTGCGTTACAAGTGCTATAAAAATAGCGTTACTGATACAGATATATCATAGATGGCAATAGACACGACGTTTATATCTGCATAAAGGTGCACGCGCCAAAAAAATTAAATCGAAATTTGATGCGAATACTTATTCTGAGATTTACTGATCTGTTGACGATATAAAATATTTATCTTACTTACAGGAAATATTGAAAATTTTTTTGGTATTTAACTAATCGGTTTTTCGAAGTCACTGACTTTTTCTTATTACCTTTCGAGGAATGAAATGCATGTCTAGACGGTGCCAATCTGTGCCAAGTCTGCTAAACTCTTGACCTGTTGCATACCTTTCTCCAGTTTGTAAAATTTATAGATCACTCAATCGGAAGAGTTCTTGTATTTTTCTTGTACGATTAAAATATTTTTTGAATTCTAATTTTTCGTTTCTTTTTAGATTAATTCATTGAAGTCTGAAGCTGAGCGTATGAATAACGAGTATCATTTTACGAAGACCTCCTTTAATTGCAGAAAGAATAAATGCGCTTAGTCAACTTTTAGCGTGATATTCTTTGTCGTATGGCATGCGTCAAAATAATAATGCTCTTCCAAAATCTTTTGACATATAACAAATTTTTATATTATTATTGTCATAACGTATGCATATAGCTACACACACATACACACACATATATATATATATATATATACATATGTAGAATGTTCTATCTTATCAAGCAATAAATTGCTGATCAAAATGGATATGGATTACTTCATAGTTCTCAATTAGGCAGACGCATTTTAGGGGATGTTTTTCCATTCTCCGAATAATATAATGAGTCATTCAATAGGAAAACGATGGAAATCCGTAAGGAACGCGTTAATGCGTAAACTGACTAAACAAAAAGTATCACAACTTCGAGTATCACAACAAAAACGAAAGCTCTTTCCTTATCTTATTCTTGTCTAGATTATTGATTAGTTGAATTAAATCATTCTTTGAAACGCTTGTTATATTCATCATTGTTCTTAATTGTTTTCAATTCAGTAAAAAAAAGATCTTTAAACGATAATTTTTACCATAATATTAGAGGTCCCTATTATGAGATACCGAGTTTTATTTTGGGTAAATGCTAGAAATCTATGGGCAGAATTTAAAAAAATAATAGGTCATTTTGGAGGAAATTTAATAAGCTTTAAGATAATGTTATGTAAAATATAATTCAAATTTTATTTTTTTTATAAATTAAAGAAATGTAAAAAGTGAGCAAATTGCAAAGTCAAAAAATTGTGCTCCTAATATGAGATGTCCCGAGAAATCGATAATAAAACGCAAAATATATCAGTATTGCAATTAAAAAACTTTATTTAGTGTTTCTAAAATACAAATAAACACAGTGCACGTACAAAATGATGCAATGCATGCATTATACCTACACTGTTAAAAATGT
This sequence comes from Trachymyrmex septentrionalis, assembly GCF_001594115.1. Taxonomy (NCBI): domain Eukaryota; kingdom Metazoa; phylum Arthropoda; class Insecta; order Hymenoptera; family Formicidae; genus Trachymyrmex; species Trachymyrmex septentrionalis. Next base: position 540,272 of record NW_017304450.1, on the reverse strand, counting down.
TCTTAAATTTCATTAATTTTTTAGTTACACAATTTGAACTTAATTTCATGACATATTAAATTTAATGTATTTATAACTAAAAAGTATATTTGTGTACATGTATATAAAATTTAATGTATTTTTCATGAAAATTTATGAAATTTAATGTACTTTTCATAAAATTGTATTAAAAGTACATTAAATTTTATAAATCTAATGTTCAGTACATTTAAGTAACTATTGTAACTTAATTTTCAGTTAAATCATTCATTACACTTTTAATTTTATTCATAACCATGAGCTTCATTTACATGTAAAGGAAGCTCGTGGTTACATTTCTAACAGTGTAGCTGACTCTTCTTCAGACAGTTGGAACCAAGCATCGCAGAAACAGGTACTCGATGTTTATTTCGATTGTTCTTTTTATTATTGTACAATAACATTTATACTTCAGCAACGATTTTTAGTATGATGTAGGAGCATGGGTTATTTCATATTAGAAATACTCTGGATATCTTATATTACGATTTCCACGCCTTACAATTTTACAATCATCAAATCTAACTTCTGTAATTAAGCAATTCAATATATCACGTATTTTTCTATTAGTACGATCTTACTCTATCACATGAAGAATTTATTGCCAAATTTATTTACTTATTAACGAAATTCTAAAATCTTTTTTTTGCAACGACTACACGCACGATTTAATAATGAATTTTCCACTAAATAGTTTTCAATCCAAGAATAAATTCATGGTGGAACCAATAGATAACGTTTATTAGTTTAGTGGAAACGCCGCTATCTCATATTAGGGAGCTTTCCTCTATATATAATACATAGAATATAATATATATAATATATATAATATTATAAAATTATATAAAAAATTGTTATATTTGTATATAAATTTTTATGTTATGTAGAATATTATAAAATTATATTATATACATATATTTGATTGAATAAATCGAAAAGTTTCATATTCTTTAGAGACATAATAAATTGATGATAGTGAATATTGCGCATGGCTTCTATATAAATGGATGACTCGTTTGATGAGTCACGACTGTGTAGGGCGATCTTTCGAGTTGAGCTATGGGGAGATTGGCGAGGGTCATGTTACGAAGAACGTGTATTGCGAGACGATACTAGTGTTTGGAACGTCAAGGAAGTCTGATATGCAGTTTCTCGACTGATCCGAACAAAGCATAACGAGATTAACGATAATCGTTTTGATGTTTAATATTACTGTTACTTCTCTTGTTATAGTAAGCCATTTATTCATTATAGTGAGTCATTATGTCGATTTACTGAAATAAATAGTTATTTTTTTATCTTTTTATCGAAAATTAAATAATTATATAATTTATGAGAAACAAAAATTTGAAAATTTTATAGCATTATTAATTCGATATGGAAATTCGATAATTATCGTTCGATATGGAATTTTTATATATCGATTGTTTTAATCTTGATTAAATGTCGTGATTGACATAATTTGTGCGATAGTATCAACTATTTTTTAATTTAGATTGAGCTATAAATATTGGCAACGTTGTGTTAGATGCTATCTGATAATACAATTAATCGAGTAGTATTGCAATTGTGATAATATACTATAAATAATTATGTCGATTAAACGAATATATGCTGAAGTTAGTTATAAGCTAAACTTAAAAAAAATTAATGCCTGCAATTTCACACGGTATCTTTTCTCTCTGTGCGTCACAGAGAGCTCTATTAGAGGGTGACTTGATCTAATTCCAAGATGCAAGTTTGATTTTAATTCCGCAGTGAATAATTCTTAATGATTAGTGTTCTTAAATTTTTAGGATAGCTACGTTGAAAATTTTAAAACACTCCAAGAATTCGCTTGTCAGACTACGTGAAATTTCATATTTGATCAATATCTCATTGAGATTTCTCTTTGTCTCGTTGCTCTTTCAGCAATGAATTTCAAAGATCATAACACTTATATTGCGAGAATTTACTTGTTTTAGATCATAACTATTTTATATTCTTGACTAAATTGTTGATAATTAGAAATTATATCCTATACTATTCTTTATTTTTATTATTAGTAATTCCATTTTATAATATATTCAAATAAGTAAAAGTATCAAATTTATATGTAAAGTTATAGTTACTTTTTATTTTTTTTATTACGCAAGATTATCGAAATATCTATCAGAAAATCTATAATTTATTGTGAAATAAAAAGAAATAAAAGTTTGCGCGCTTGCATGCGGGATTACAAATGAGACGTTCTGTGATCTTTTTTTATAAAATGAAATATTTGTCGTCGCTTGATTTCGTGCAAATACGGGAAATATAGGAAATAAAAAGCGAACGGCGGAGTAATGTAGACAAGTGAACTGAGGCTTTTGATCGAACATCATGTTAGTCTTTTTCGACGGACGTTAATTAATGTTATGGTTTCACGATGACGTCGAGCGGCTATAACCAGCGAAATTCCCTTTGTGACCGAAAGCCCGATATTGCGCGGCTTAATCACGCTTAAATACGCCGCTCTCCACCCTCGAATGGCATCGGACGTCCTCTTGCTCATATAGCCTATACCACATTGGTTTCTCTTGACTGGCTCGTGGTACTCTCATATCATTATTAACGAACCAATTAGCGTTTTCCATTAGCGGCAGGGCCAGACATGATATTTCTGTATATTCCATCGCGACGTATCTTTACAGAAAATAAACTTTCTCGGAGTTTCTTTAGATTTTCTATAGTATTAATTAATCATTAATCAGATTATAAGTTTTCTTTCTTATTATTTTTTTTAATTTGAAAAAATATATTATATTTTGGATACTAAGTATAAGTATATTCAGGCCTATAATGGACGAAGCTAGAACTTTCAATTTCCTAAATAATTTATAGTGAATTATATATATATATATGTACTATATACATATGTATATGCATATATACCATATTTTGCAGTTACAAACACAATTAAACTACTGGAAATAAGTTTGTAAGTTCGGAAAAATTTCGGCGCGCAGTTTAAATAACTACAAAATATAGTATATATGCATGTACATATATAGTATATATACACTGAGAAAAAATAGCCTAAATTTAAATAAATATTTATTTGAATACTGCCAACTTAACATTTACTTGCGATAAATAAATATTTACTTAATAAAAAAAAACGATTGTTAAATTAAATTAATGTTTTTTGTACGAAATAAATAAATATATTTTTATATTTAATAAATATTTAGTAATACTATTCAAATAAATAATTTATTGAAATTTAGGATATATATACTTTTTTCTTAGTGCATATATAATTCACTGTAAATTATTTAGGCATTGAAAGATCTAGCTTCGACCTCTTTAGGCCTAAATATACTTATATTTAGTATTTAATTTCATGTTGGTCTTAATAAAATCCTTTATTATTGTTTTATATTTTGGGATATAATAATGATTAGAATATAATAATTGATTCATAGTAACGCTATTACAAATAATTACAATATAGTGATTGTTTGCACAATGTATTTTAGTGATATTGATCAATTTTTGTTTATTTTATCAAAATCTGACTACTATGTAGTAGGTAATCAAAAACTTCCAATTAACTTAATTTGATATGAAAATAATAATTATTCTACATTTTAAATATAAGTATTATTCTCTAAAATGAAGTATGATGCAATTATTTTTAAATTTTACACATTGAGGATAATATGAAATGGTTGATATAGATTCAATCTTTGCGATTTTTTTCGTTCGATATTAATTTCGGTACAGCGATGTGTGTAAATGCGCGGATGCAATCGCAGTGGGCCATGAACGAAGGGTTCGTGGCATTGTGGTCGGCTGCTAAATCGTTTTCGACCGCTTCGACTGCTTGTGCGGTCGATCTCCACGCTCGTCAGATGCATTCGACGTATTTTTGAACGATTGCTGATTTTTGCGATATTTCAGTAAAGTCCTATCGGAACATGCAATAGTAGCATTGTTGCACACAATTCCTTGATAAGATCTTGCTGCTGCGTTTCTAGTGTTCTATAATATTGATTCTTTTATTTTGATCTTTATTTAAATTAATAATGACAATAATAATAGTTAAACGGAAAATTTCCATAAATTTCCATGATAGTGCACTTCTAGTTGTTGTGCCATAACTTTAATAATATTATTCGCGCGCTATTCTCGAGTTTGCTTAATTAAGTTGCTTGATTAGTTTCGAGAGAGTTTTTACGCACGCGTGCAGTCTCATGAATTACGTATTGTATTCAGCATTGATGTACGATGGCGTATTTACATATTTCGCGGAACTTCGAAAAGCGTAAGTAGCGGCAGTTGCAATTGTTTATCTAACTTTCCTTTTCGTGAAACTCATCTCCTAAAACTTGTCGAGATCTTCGTCTATTGTACTCTAAAGAACTTTACGTCGAATGGCGTACAGACATAAATGCGGATATATATCTTTCGTTCAAGAGCTTATTCTTTGGGCTTAATCCAACTTGCATTGTTCGCAGCTGTCTTATAAAAAAACCTCTTGCAGTTCACTGTCCGCTGCAGATCGATTTTCTGCCAAGCCTTCTTATTCAGAAAAGTGTCCTGGAGTCTTTCACGTAAATCCTGTTGTTTGCGAAATTTTTTTCCGTTTGTTAACTTAATGAAGTATTATGCTTGTTATCATATTTGCATTTCATGCATCCTCAAAAAATAGAATGAGATTTTTACGTTTTAAAGAATTATTAAATTTTATTTTTCTCTTTGATAGTTAAGCTGATCATATTAAAGAGTCAGGATTTGTGTAATTGCGAAAGAATCTATACATAGTAAAAAAGTATGGAAACCCTACAAATTCTCGAAAAATATGTAAAATATCGAAAAATATTTCGCATGATACTGGAATGTTTTGTAATATTTGGAATGTTGGAGGACGTATGTTTTTACGTTATTTTCTTTCGAGGTAGAAACGCCAAAAAGATATAATGATTATCTTCACTTTTTTAAATGGAATTATGGACACAATAAGGAGATGAATCAATTGGTAAGAAAACACATAGTTGGTTTAAAAAAATTATGTAGACAAAATATAATTTTTTAAATAAGCAATTGTGTGTTTTTTTTATGCGATTTATTCTCACTTCCTTATTCTGTTTATAAAATATATTAAGGTACGATTATCAAGAAGAAATCAAATAATTTTTGAGATATTTAATCGAGGGGTAAACTGCTGAGAACATTACGATGTACACGGGGCATTACTGGGCATTACTGGGCATTAGTACAAGATTTTGGTCGGCGGTTTACTCCTCGTATTTAACATTTTATGTTAATATATGTGTTAGAATAGAGTATAAAATATCTCATAAACTATTGTTTTTTTTATATATCTACCTTAATACTTTTATATGAAAAATAATTTTGAAGGAATTATATTATATAAAAAATAATATAATTTTGTTTAGAATATTTTTATTTGATAAAAGTAACACAAACGTACAGTCGAAGCTGAGAATTATTAAGTTCATGTAAACCATTCTAACAATGTTTCCACCACTTCTCGGATAAATGTTATTTCCTATTTTTTGAGGACTCATATAATGATTTTTTTAAGGTCGATAAGGATTTTAATCGACACTTTTTAACTTTATATAATTTCTTCTTTATATAATTATGTTCTCTTCTATTTGAAAAAGTCATTCCTTTTTATGCAAATTAAATTATAATGAATATGTATATTTTTATTAAACTGACTAGCGATCTTTTGCTACTTCTTTATTCTTTGATTTATTGACTTTATTGGTTTATTAGGGATAGTTCAAAATGCTTTAAGATGAACTTTCTTTTTTTGCAGCACAATCAGTTGCTATATAAAATGAAAAATTGCATTTAGATTTTATTATTCATAGTTCTTTGGAAATGTTGGCTTAAAAAAATGTTTTACTATAGTATAAAGTTTGCACTACAATATGCGATCAATTAACGCGTTCTTTCGCAAGAAATAAAACATCGTAGGAGAGAACATGATTTAAGATCTCATTTGAATTTTCAGAGAGTTATTTCTTCTTTCATTCAGAAGAGCAAGCAAACCACTTCACAAAGGATAAATAAACTTTAATCAAGCTACCATTTACTTGAAGGTTTTATTGGTAATTTTTTTGAATATTCTCTCTGTGGTAATAAAGTATAATAATTTCCTTCTCACTTTCTCTAACTTTATTCTCAACATTGATTGATTTTACATCGTGAAAAATATAATGTTAATTTTAACTTAAAGATATATAGTAGACTTTCCGAGACATGCAAAAATGTTAAAATTATCACAAAAATGTGTAATAGTTTGAATACTTTTGTTATTTTAGAATATTTTTAATTAAGAAAGTAATCTCGTTAGGAACACACATCGCTTATATTAAAATATTTAAACG
>NW_017304450.1:530077-533768 GCF_001594115.1 Trachymyrmex septentrionalis | reverse complement strand
CACGCACACGCATATGCACATGCACATGCACATGGACACACACACACTATATATATATATAGGGTTCCCCGCAATTTTTTGCCAAGCGCTTTTGTGTAGATATAGCGAACTAAACTGATTGTGAATTGGAAACTTCTCTACCATTTTGTGCAATTTTTAGTAATTAATATCTTATTAATTATTATGAAAATTGCAAAATGATAGAGAACTTTTCAACTTAGTTTAGTCCGCTCGATCTACATAAGAGCACTTGGCAAAAAAATTCGGGACACCCTGTATATGTATACATATAAATTCATAAAAATTACCTTAAATTTTTATACTTAATTTAATTTTGATTGTGTTGTAAAAAAAATTTGTTTGTTTGGATTAAACTATCACGCGTTATTTATTTATTTCCTCGTTTATTTATCCATTTTGGCAAGACTTGATGCGCGCATACGCGATTCCTGTGGGATCGATATCTCCGCCATTCCAGGCGCGTCACAACCGCGGCGAAAGTGCGAGTTTTCCAAGAAAATTGAAACACGAGACAAAATAAGATGTTGCAAATAAATTAAGGCAGGATTAATTAATTCCTCGTTCCGTAGCAACTAACGGGAGTAATTGCAATCAACTTGAATACGAATACTTACCGAGATTAAAATTTGACATATTTTAACGTTATTTGCAACACGAAAAAATTGTTCGGAATTATTGTAAATGGTTTCTTTCTTTGATACAAGTATATTCCGTGTCTAATTATACGATATTTTGCTATCGATTATTAGTATGGTTTCGTATTTGACATACAGATTTAAGCTTGTTAATGACGTTGGTTAAGCTAATTCCTGAGGTACACGTTGAATGCAATTCTACATTATATATATATGTATATATATACCTATAACAAGCTTTTGTACTATTATGTCATTCTTGGCACATAATTTTCTCATATTCACCCATATTCACTGAAAAATAATCTATTTTTTGTACTGTTCAATTAAAAAGAGTTTAAGTTTGAATGTATTTTAGTGAAAATAACGAAATTAAAATATAAAAAATAATTTATGATAAATTTTAGAAATTCTATATTTTAAATTCTCTCTCTCTCTCTCTCTCTCTCTCTCTCTCTCTCTCTCTCTCTTTCCTTGCCTATTCTATTAATATTTATTTATATTTTGTTATTATTTAATAAAAATTTACTTGACATAAATTATCTAAATATTTGTGATATAAAGAGAAGATAAAACATATAAATTATTGCTTTTTAAAATATTAGATATTTTAATAAAAGTTCGTGCATAACGATTTCGCATGTACGCATATGCGTATATATATTTTATTATGTTTATTATAATAATACAGTATTTTATGTACTAATATTTACATAAACATATAATTTTGAACATTAATTATTTCTTATATCACATTTATAAATTTTGTTCAATCAACAGTGCAATATTAAACAAAATTTATGCTAAAAGTTTCCATTGTTTGTCCCGATTTGTTACATTGACGTAATACACATAGAAGTATAACATTATGTATTTCTTAACTTTTGGAGCGAAATGCAATGAGCAATGAGATAACGTTATCATTATTAATGATTTTCGCTTTCCTCTAGCGTTTCTTATATATCATTAGATCTTATCACAATATACTCTATACAAGGTAATTCAAGAACGAAGAACTTCGGCTGATAGTGAATTACGAGCTACGTATTTTCCACTAGCAGTTTTGCTGTAAAATTTATACGTTAAATTTTCATATTTTTGCAAACTGAGATAAAATTGTTGAGATGTTAAAATTCTTAAATAAAATTTTATAATGTAAGTAATACCACACATATACATTGCAAATATAGTTTCGATCTCAAATATTTCATTTGAGACTAGTAACATTCCAATCTAAGATTTAAGAAATCGAGAACATGAGAATTAATGTAGATCTGTCAAGAAAAGAAAAGAATTTGTATTATTAATATAGCTATATTTTAATAGAATATGAGAATGTGAAAATAAGTTGATTGCTTCAAATCTCCCAAAATTTTTGTTAATTTTTATTTAAATTTACAGATATTATTATTATCATCAATTTAGAATTTATATATTTATTAAAATGATACAACTACAAAAATTTAGAACGATGTATTTATCATAAAAATGGAAAAATATACTTGAAATGTACTTTTTTTTAGATATTATTTTTAATTAACTATACTTTGATTAATAACATATAAGTATAACATTTACTTTGTTTTTAGCTTTATTTTTTCGCAATAGTTAATCGAGATATGTAATTGTACTATTTATTTGTTGAGATGTGTAATTCGAATTCAAACTAATTGTCGACATCCATAATGTATTCTATTGGTTTCTTAAGCGAAAAAAACGTCAGAATTGTTGGATAGTCTCTCTCTCTCTCGGTCTCTCTTCTTTTCTCTGAATATACATTGTTTTTCTTATGCAGTATACTTTGTAAAAGATATTCATAAACTTTTGTTTCTTTTATTGTTAATATATAATCTATTTGCTTGCACTTTTTGCATTCGGTATTTTCGTTTTTTTTTCTTTTCAACGGCCGAATATACTCGTATATATATTTACCTCATTTTAAGTACATACAAAAATTTTGGGAGATTTGAAGCAATCAACTTATTTTCACATTCTCATATTCTATTAAAATATAGCTATATTAATAATACAAATTCTTTTCTTTTCTTGACAGATCTACATTAATTCTCATGTTCTCGATTTCTTAAATCTTAGATTGGAATGTTACTAGTCTCAAATGAAATATTTGAGATCGAAACTATATTTGCAATGTATTGTATATCTCTCTCTGATTGATTTTATTCCAAATTGTAGTTAACGTTTAATTTGTTGCGAATTTTATTAATACATAATAAATGTTTTGGAAATTATTTTCAATTTACAATTAAATCATGCATAGAACGATGTAGTTAATATATTGTTAATACACATGTATTTAATATATAACAATTTTTAATTCATTGTAAAGACTAAAACAGAACATTTTATTTAAATTATTTATGTTCTTCTGTGCTCTTTGTGCTTGAATAGGGCTTGGCAAATTCTGATTAAAATTGTGGCCGGAATAGCTGTGATACAGGAGTGTCACAGGAAACTGCCCGTATTGTATTCCTTCTACCAAGAGCGATTGGTGATTATGCTGTCGAGTCCTTGATCGACATGTCGGTCTCGATCGGTGTAGGATATTGCGAATTCTCTCGCTTGATATCGGAATTGATTTCGAAATTAACAACAGCAGCTGGTCGCTTTGTTCTTTAGAGTGGCACACGATCGTAATTTAATTGCATGTTTTCGAGCGTGACGACACGGCCGATTGATTTCTCGCCAAAATGCCTCTGGGACCGACGGTCTTTTGTGGCACCATCTACATGATATTGAGTCCAACAACCCTTCCAAGTTTACATTTAGATGGGGATTAGGGAGATTGGATAATGCCTTTTACGTTCGGGTAATTTTTTAAGGCTATATCTTTACGACATCCAAGCAATATCGGAGTATCGCTAAGATTATTGTTAAAGGCGAATATGAATAGAACTCAGCCATTTTTAAATATTATAGATTGAGGAAGACGTAGTATCATTATCCATTGATTTGTGAATCATTATAAACACACTCAATGTGTATGTGTGTGTGTGTGTGGGTGGGTGTGGGTGTGG
>NW_017304450.1:524313-529977 GCF_001594115.1 Trachymyrmex septentrionalis | reverse complement strand
CACTCAATGTGTATGTGTGTGTGTGTGGGTGGGTGTGGGTGTGGATGTGAGTGTGTGTGTCATGGTCTCTCTCGCGAAATTGGAATGTCTCGCCCTTGCAAGATCATTGCAATTTTCATTGATATCATCTGAGCAACGAGCGTGAAGCCGGGCCTGTTTCCTGTCCGGAATCAACGGACCGATTTTGGCTAATCGTTGTCAGGCACGTGTGTACTTCGTTTCTTTTGAATTTTTTTTTTCTGTCGCGATATTATGTTCATTATGTTGTTTTAGTTTTTATTCAATGTCTATTATCTGTTGTGTAAATTCTTCTGTCAGGCTATTATCGAGCAATAAGGCTACTTCAGATTTGTATCGCATCGTTTTTGGAGAATCAGTATAAAAGCAATAATTATTTAGATTTATTGTTTAGTAATAAAAATCTCTGTATCAGATGTAGTAATCATTTACAATGAGGATATGTGAAAGATCAACATATAAAATTACTGCCTAACTACAGATATTATACTCTAGTTTCTACTCTCTAGTTTCTACTTCTTTCACTTTGCTTGAAAGTGTATAATATGCTTATTATATTTTTCCTTTTTTTATTTATAAGAAAACGTTAATATTATCATCGTTAAATAATTAGTTATCTACATAGATATATTCTTTTATTCAATCTCACTTACACTAGAATTAACTCAATTTGTATAACTGTATTTATTTATTTTTATGATATTGGTGGCTAAAACATGACTAAGATTGATACCATTACTTAAGATTGATACCATTACTCTTCCGTTATGTTTAAAACGTGAAATGGGTTAAGGCGTGCCGATTTGAAGTGTCTCGGGAGAAACGTAAGCGATAACAATCGTATGTGAAAGCAGGATTAATGTTTATAAAAAAAATAAGGCCTATTTTCCGGTTGTTTATACTTTCTAAACTTTGGACCAATTTTAGGTTACCAAGGTAAAGGAGATTTTAATGACAATGATTAAAACAAATCAAGTTAAAAAACTACTGAAAAAAAAGTGTAACATTATGATACATTGTAACATTAATACGTAAAGAAGAGTTATCTTTGAATTGTGATGTACAATATGTTCACAAAATATTTATTTATTTGATTTTGCACCAGCCTTTTAATTGAAAATTATTATTTTATTAATTTATTTATATCTCATCTATCTTATATATAAATATACATTAAAATAGTTGAGGTTTGTTTTAGAAAAAAGTACGACGCTAAGAAATATTATTAAAATTATACAAAGCTGAAAATCCCATAAGATATATTTTCTTTATTTTCTAATTTATCTGCTTTAAAAAAGTCATTGTATGTAAGAGATCTACAACATGTAATTACGTGTTCATAATTCCGGAATATAGGCCACATTTAATTCTCGCCGCGAGACACTTACAATCAGTTGCTTTTTTGTTTCCTTTGACGCAAGTGGCATCTGTCAGAATGTTTCTCTGCCTTGTGTTGTTTTATTTACGCATGCGAAAAACTGTAGCGGGATAACAGAATTGATGTTCACGCATTACGCGGTTCAAATGATACGTGAACGCTAGTGTAACTATAGATTTAGATAAACCAATGAAAGATTTGTTCACGCGCAAATGAAAAATATTAAAAAAGTTAATCTCTTTGCCCCTTTATCTTGTCTACTGTCTCGTCGAGACGAGATCATAATATCGGTATGTATATAAAAAAGTGACAGCTATTTATCACATGAAATTCTATGAATTGTGTAAGAAAATCCACATTTAACGATGCTGTGCAGATAATTATTTAAAAGTAAAGTAGTTGATTTAAAAGTGTCGCTCTTCGGATAGTTGGTTTAAGATAATATTAAAAAAATGCTATTAGTGTGAAAACTTGATTACTATAAAAGTCATTCCACACATACATTTTTAAAAAATAAAAACTATTAAAAGCACTGAAATTAAAAATATATATACTTATATTTCAAAGTAGCTTATTTATTTTTGTTTAATTATATGGATGTAAATGAAAACAAATTGTTTGTAATCTTGTCTTATTAATGACGACGAATTTTGCGCGTGCAAACTAGACCGGTCAAAATAGACCGTTGACTATCAATTGCATAGAAAGTTATACATTTGTTAAACACGCACGGATTTAATAGATGTTTTTTATACTAAAAAAAATGATCTTGCAGTTATAACGAAAATGATCTAAGTACGAAAAATATTGGAAATGTGTGTATTGCATAATAATCTAATCATATAAATGATAGAGATAGACTTTAGATTTGTGCTATGAATTCTATGCGTATGATACATAAGTTTCTATCAGATATAAAAAACAGCTATAATTCTAGTTGAAGCAGCAAAATATTTTTTTGCGTGTACATAGATTTTCATCCGATTTTTTCTACGTCTCATTGACTTGGTCAGCAGCGTAGAAATGTTAATATTCGTAGACATCGTTGGATCTCTCTGTGCACGTTTCGCTTATGAGGATTTTTCGTTACCACGGAAGCGATAATTATGATCTTTGATCGTGATAATTTATCACGGTAATTTGGCTGGTTTAACGCTGAGATCTATTAAATCAAGCTAACCAATGGCGTAGAAGCGGCGATAACCGACAGCATTGCGATCGTTCAGTGGGAAACGTATTGTTCCCGCAATTCGATGATTACTGTCATTGTAAATTGCTGTAATTACAGCATTCGCTCGATTATTTATCGCGACGATTTGCTGGCTGCACGTTGAAAATAAAGTCTTTTACATCGTTGACTTTGATTGTTGATTATTTTTCTGTAAGTACCTTGAAAAAGTGGCTGCCAACAATTAACTTGAAATATGTACAGCCAAGTAAAATATTAAATAACGAGCAGTGCATTCAATGATTCAACACATATATTCATTGCACGATCAAATTTAAGAAGAATGAGGAAATATGTATAATTAAATTTAAAAATGTATCTTAAAAACTTTTCGAATTGCTCGAAACTAAAAATACATTATAATGAATGCTGGCTATTGTGTATTGGCATATTAGCGCAAAGAAGTAACTGATTAGTGAACAAATGATTCATAAATAATCATTAAAATTTGCTATCTAATAATAGCGGAGATATTAACAGAGTCCATTATATCTACAAGAATCACAATACCAAAATCCTCTTTTCTAATAATTAATTTTATATAACCGATTCTATGATTGTAATTCTTTGCTTTTGATATCAAACAAAATGTTACCAAATGATGTCACGATATTGAAAGTTAATAATACTTATATTAAAGAGAGATTAAAAAAAATCGACACTTATTGTTAGCGTATACAATTTTAATATTTTAAATTATATTTATTCTATACATTCTATTTTTATGTATATTTAACTAATCTCTACGAATATTTCGGTTTTTTATCAAACCATCCTTAGCGCGATTGTATGTACAATATAACATAGATGAGGTATATTTCTAATGAACTATAGATAATTCTACATTTTAAAATTGAGTCTCAAAGAGACAAGACAAGATCAGTTTTAAAAGTTGTATTTAAAAATTGTATTTAAACATTATATATTTGATAATTGCTATTTGGTATAATGTTATAATTATGATGCGTGATATATTAAAAAATAGAGAAAATGATAAAAAAGTTACGAGATATAAGAAATGGAATAAAAACCAATAAATATTGAACGTTTTAATGAATTGCGCGTTTGTGATTATTAATCTATTCTATTTTATTTTCCATCTTGATACTAGAGGCACCTCCTATGATGCTCTTATGTTTTCTGATGGATTCTATGCAGTACACTTTGCCATACGCTAATTTACGCGATTATATATGTATATTGCAATTAAAGATGTTTATCATCTATTATTATTATAGCATGACTGGAATGAATGATAGAAATTATACAGTTGTTTATGCATCTTACTCTGATATCTTTGCTACAGTGAATGCAAGAGAATCATAAAAACGTTGAAATAAGCTTCCGTGCATTGCGATCACGTAGGTGCTGTTTGTATGTACTCACTCCCCTGTTTACGCGATACGCTTGCACGCGCGTACATCGACTGGTAGTAATGTCGCGTCTACGCTTCGTTGCGGAAAAAGAAATAATATGTGCAAAAAATAAACGTTCTTGTTTTAAAAATGTTTTCTTCGATTGGTGTGCATGCAAAAAATGTTGACAAAAACTAATCTATAAGAATAAAATGTAATGCTTTTAATTTAGTATTTTTCTTCTCTCATATTTGTTATGCACAAATACGGCGTATGTTTCAATGTAAATTCATACTATCATAATATGAAATAAAAAAATGAACACAAAATGGTGACAAAGAATGTTTAAAAATTTTTTAAATAAGTCTGCAGTAAGAAAAAATCAATTAACATATAATCGGCATGTATGTAGGAGAAAATAAAGAGGAAAATCGTATCATTATGAATTTGCGTAGTAAAGACTTGAAAAAATATATCATTATAGGTGTAATTTTTTTAATACTGACGAGAAAACATTATTAATCTTGTCAAAGATTAAATGCATTCGAAAAAGTTGATAAATACTAATAGAATTATGGCTGGTATTTGTAGTCGATTCTTATATTTAAGATCATCTTAAGTACAGTCTTAAGATGTCATGAACTAATTAGCTACATTAGCATCTTAAGACATTATTTAAGAAGGTCTTAAAATAAGAATCGGCTATGAATACCGGCTTATAAATATTATTATTTTTACTTTTATTGTTAGTTTGAAAGATGTTTATTTTATAGAATAGAATATAAATTTTTGATGTAATTATTTACAATTTATAATATTTTGTAACAAATGTGAATGAATTGACTATAACAATGTTTGCATTCGTATTTTCTGAGTTGAAATATCTCCCTTTATAATTTTCGGACTCGTCAGTATGCAAGAACCTCTTCTTGATATTGTTCGTGATTATCTTAACTACCTCAAATGCATTACATCCCGTAAGACGGTTGCTCAAGTGCGTTACTCCGGCAATTTTCATCACTTGTTCTTGACACCAATTATTTAACACATTTTAAATTATTTCTTTTATATTGTATTGTTATTTAAAAATGAATATGCTTACTAAAACGCAATATGTATTTTCTATTTATACCTATATTTGAATAAGTAAATTTTGCTTTTGTTTAACATGTAGAATATATATTTGTTTGTTTAACAGAATTCACTGTACTTACATAATTACGTAAAATTTTATTTAATATTCTTTAATAACTTCTGTAGTGTTAATTAGTACGAGTACAATTTATTCTTTAATAAAATATGTGAGACATACATAAATATATTTATGATAATTACGTTATTTGTCTTTTAATATTTACTTTTCTGTAATTAGCTTTAATTAATTAACTCTTTATCGTTAATCTTTGGCGTTAACAGCACGAATTAACATCAACAAAAGATTAACACATTATTTATGAAACGAACTTTGCTCAAACAAGAGGTTCAGTTATAATTCATTGTTTTACAATTTCAAAGGCAAATAGCTCTATATAAACTTCACTCAACTTTACTGTCCTTACATCTAGGTTTCCTAGTTTGAACGAGTTTCAAACAGTTTAGGATAGTTTGCGGTTTCTAAAATAATTGAATTTTAACTTATACACTGAATTTACAGTGTAACACATACGTGTATGTATACACAAAAC
>NW_017304450.1:513757-524213 GCF_001594115.1 Trachymyrmex septentrionalis | reverse complement strand
ACACACACACACACACACACACACACACACACACACACACACACACACACACACACAAATATAACGTGAAAATTATCATGTGCTTACGACGCTAAAATATTACCATAATTTATAGTATAAATATATACGCTTGTAAAATTCAGAACAATTAACTCAGGCGTTGATAACATTAGCCGAGAGTTATAAAGGAGAAAACTGAAGAATAGAATAAAACATTCGAATAAAGGTGAAGGTATGATTCGGACTTAAGATTAACCAAATTAATATGCAAACGAAAGGTAGGCTTCTGATCCGACGGAAGTGTGACGATCAGCCTCGTTAACATTGCAAATTTTTCTTCGCGGTCTCTTTTTACGTAGTTAATTTCACTTTGCAATGCAAATTTATCCGTTCGTATTCTTCTTGGCTTAATGCTCGAACGTTGAGATGAATTCGCAAAAACGGAAGAGCGAATCGCTGATAATGTCGGATGAAGTATTAATTATCAGAACATGTATTTACACCTCTAATTCAAAGTTAAATTTTTTATTCACCAATAAGTCTTATATCGAAACTTAACATTGTTGTCGTTAATTTTAAATTTATTATATATTATATAGTTTTGTAGTTGTGGATTTGTTAATAGTTTTATATATCATTGTGAAAAATATGAATCAAAAGGATAAACACATAATAAGTGTACATAATAGTGCGACTGACATTTGCGTATACAAACATAATCGGCGATAATAATACATGTTAATGTATGAAACGGACGACTTAGTTTATATATTGGACGGCGCAGATTAAAGAAATAATCGTAATCACATTACGTAATTCTAAATACACAGTTTAAACAGTCACTATCGTTAATGAGATTGGAATTCAGTCATCGTAGTCTATCTGATTAGTTGAAACGTAGAATTCCTGCCTGACGCGGCAAACGATTGATGGATGAATAGTAGGTATTGCGCGCGCGTGCGAACATATTGCGGGTATGTTTTATTTATGTTGTTTGGACAATTTATATCGATTGTGTCAAAATTTAAAGTAGTCTGAGAAATACAACGGTAATAAATTTTTACGTTTTTTAATTTTTAGATTTCTGAAAAGAATTCGTTTAAAAATTACATCAGTTTAATTCATTAACTTATATTGTTATTTATCTCAATATATTTATGATTTCTTTACATTCTTTCTTTATCCTTTTATTATTTATTATGTGATTATTTATTATACTTACTTCATTTAATCAATAAAATATATCACTATCAAATAAACGATGATTGTTTATAAGGGATGAAAATATTAAATAACTAGCGTGGAGTAATTGATTCCTAACGGAAGGGCAAGTGCATGTGCCTCTTCCCAGACTAGTAATTTTCGCTTCGCGAGCTGCTGTGCGATTCACACAAGTCATAACTTGTATTTATTCAATTCGCGTGGAGTAATAATTATTACATATATACATATAGGTACATATACATATACATATAATGACAAAATCATTTATAACAAACCTTTAACGGCGATTCTTTGTAATGGAGAACATTCGCACATTTTCATAAATATCTTTATTGCAACAGAATGATTTAAAAAAGTATTAGCGTCAATTAATTATAATGTAAAATCATATTTTACAATTTTTAAGTAAATTGCAAAGCTATCTTTTATATATACTTGTAACTTCTTTATTTAAAAAGAAGTTGAAGTTTATCAATATTTATCAAAGTTTATCTGTATTTTTATCATTTTTGAATGAATTTGTGTTAAGTTGTTTATATTTATCTCCCAGACAAAGTACATCTTCAAAAAGGGGACACAAGACATCTTACAGATGTCTTGAGGATATCCTTATGATACTATGCTGAAAGACATCTTGATGACGTTTTCAGGATATCCTGCCCGTATTTTGAGCATATCGTTCTCTAGTATGACATTGTATTAATATCTTTTATTTTTTTTTTTCATTTATATATATTGTATGAGGGTAGACAAACCTAAAGTAGGTAAACATTACCTATATGTGACATTAATGTTGACTATGAATATTTTTACAACTTCAGTGCAACATCGTCAGCGGTTCTCTTATAATTCATACAACATTTTACATGTCAGTTTGTGTTTATGTAAATTTTAATACACACCGTTAGTGATTTGCACACAATTTCTGTTTACACGTTCTTTATCAGAAGATCTCTCTTGGCGCACCGTGCGTGAGCTCGTTTAATTCATGTTTACGTGACAAAAGTCAGTCGAGCAATTACGATTAAATCCTTCAAATGATGACGCCAACTACGATGTTGCGAGATAACATTTTGAGCGTGTTTTATGTTTTAATTAGTTTGCTAGAAACTAATTAATTGCTTCACGCCTATATGTTCAAGTCGCTCGTTCGTCCAATTTGATCGCGTGAGATGTGTGATGCTGAGTTTTAATTGAATCTTTTGCTCACTTAATCAATCAGACTTCGGAATCACTTAAATTCCTAAAATTGGTTTCGGTAAAGTGGCGAATGAATGGTCAGTATTTATAGCAGAGTGAGAAGATTAAAACCACTTCGCAATTATTGTTCACTGACGCAAATTTCATTTTACGAGAGCTAAAAAGATGAAAAGAGATTTTGTTACTTTGGCCACAGAATTTACAAAAAAAATATCATCACGACATTTTTGCATAGTGAATTTGTCTAATGGTGAAATTGTCCGTAAATTTCTTCGCAGATCTCGGTGACAAATGCGTTATCGTAATGTTTCCTTCATTGGCAATGACATCATAGAATTAATTAGTTATTTAATATCTTTCTCCACGAATAAATACATTTTACCCTTTTAGTAACATTTATTCTCTTCTATTTTTCTTCGGCCCTATAACTATGTTAGTCTTGTTAGAGCTAAAAATAAAGAGATCGCTGCTTCTACATAGCAATCGAGACGACGACGCGATGTCCGGCATGTAGGCTGAGCACACCTCTGGACAACGACTTTGTTCCGTTTCCCACCTACCCAGATTCAATTAGCTTACTAATTGAGTTCATTATATACGTTCAATGAGCCGCGAAAATGAAGCTGTGCTTCAATGTATAATATGGATGATGTTGTTCTAATCTGTGAAAAGAATTGCTCCAAGTTTTATGTATGATGATTTTACGTCATATTAAAATCTTTATTTATTGAAATTTTTTGATTAAGTAGAATATTTGTAAGTGTATTTAATAAAAAAAAACGATCTATTTCGCACTATCAAAATAAAATCTGAAATTAGATTTCTACTTCAGTATAAGTACGATTATCTGTGTGTAGACTTATCACAGAATAAACTATATATTTAAGATAATTTTTATTAATAATTA
Organism: Trachymyrmex septentrionalis; assembly: GCF_001594115.1. NCBI lineage: Eukaryota > Metazoa > Arthropoda > Insecta > Hymenoptera > Formicidae > Trachymyrmex > Trachymyrmex septentrionalis. Next base: position 520,882 of record NW_017304450.1, on the reverse strand, counting down.
CAATAAAGAATTTCTTATTTAAATATTATTGACAACTTTTAGAATTTTTTTTGAGATGCATTAAAACTTTGATTGAAAACATATTATAACAAATTTATTAAGAAATTGTATTGAGATTGAATGTAGAAAAAGAGGCACTTTCTACATAATAATATATTTAATAATTCCTTCCAAATCTGTATCATATTAATGATTAATATTTTTGTATAGAAATAGTCAGATTGTATATATGTATACATACATCTTTGATTTAGAATCTCTCTCTATATATACTATATATATATATATACATATTCCTATGTACCTTTGTTTATGTAAACAAGGATGTAGACAATGCGATGTTTTTTAGCTCTCGAAGTTCTTTAAGTTCTTTGGAGTGCATTGCAACCTTTGGTTGTATTTGCCACAATATTTCTTCATATTTTATGTGATAGGACCGAGAATAAACATAATTATTGTTATTAAACCTACATTTATAATGCACAAAGCTATTTTACTAATTACTTACCACAATTAAATGCCTAATTCATATGATGTAAATTACTGCATTTCAGGCTATGATAACTGTCTTTTAACATTTACTAGAAAATCATAAGTGCAAATATGTATATAAATTACGAAATTTAAAATTTCTCATAACATAATTATAGATATTTTTTGATTAGGTTTATTTAATTATATTATTTCCTGCTATTAGTTAACAAATTTTGAATTTGTTTCATGCCGCTTTATTGGTTCAGATGAACGTTTTTGTGTCTAAAAAAAGATAAGTGATCGTTCATAATAATAATAATCGATCTATATTTTTCAGTAATACATAGTAAACTTAAATAATGTGTGTTTGTGAGAATTACTTTTGATATTAATTATCTGTTATAATTAGCTATATGTGAGAGAGATGTAAGAAATTGTACAATCAGATATTCTGGTACATTCGTACGCTGTGCGTGTGGGCGTGTCTAATTGTGAAAACAGAGAACAGTTCCGCGAATAACCACTGCTTTCTTCAGACTTCCTGATGATGATTCCTTGTCCTTGACCTTGACGTATATTCGTTTTTGTACGGCAAAATTACTCGGATTAAATGTTAGTATGAATAAAAATATTATTAGTAATGAAAATTAATATAATATACGCGCTGTTACTTGCGTGACATATTTTTGAGATATAATCTTTAAAATAATTAATAGTAACACATTTTGCGTATTATGTATCATTTTATTATTTTTCATTTTTAATAAAAAGAATTCTTATTAGTATTAATATTCTGTAAAGATCGGACTACTATTGGGCTTTATATTATATCAATTGACAACTATCGTTACACAAGAATTGATATCTCGAGATAAGGCTCTCTATATAAAAGTATTCGTAATGCATTACCTCACGTTAAGTATTGAATCGTAAATTGGAACCTGTGTATATAGTGATATAATAATATCAATATTATATCAATGTACAAAGAAAATAGTAACACAATGTTTAATGTAATGTTATGTTTTTTTTTGTGCGATGTATAAAGCTTACTGTTATATATTGTTATACACATACATATACAAGCTTCAGTTTATACGTTTAGTTTACGTACTTAATGTAACGTAATGCGTTTACGGATGTTCTTGTGCAGGGTCTTACGTACGCATCGTCACCTCGGCTTGAAGAACTTTTTGTCGTTAGATGTTCGTTTGGTGCTGCTTTGACAACATTTGTTTGTTTGTCATGAAATCGTCGACGCAATTTACATTGCTGCTCTTACATATTCGAACTGCCAGACAGGGAATCTTCTTCCTCATCTTAGCGTTTCTAGCTAGTCTTGTTTAAAGAATGTACTTAAGAATCAAAACAGAAATGCATTTATAGCTCTGCCAATTCATTCGTGCACGTCTTTCGTCGCACCCGAGATCGTTCTCCTTGAGATGTAATTCATGCAGCGATGCATTTATCTATGCAAGCGCATGCGGAGCGGCGCCGTACCGTGCATTGGAATAATGCATTTCTCGCATCATCGACCAGCAATGTTCCTCACTTTGTTCATGACCTACGTTACTAGGGAAGTTTTTGATTTATGTCGCAGCATGCTCGTTAGCTGATTATCGATCACGCGAGAAAGTATTGCTCGTTGTTGTATGATAAAAGTGTAAAAGTATTGAATATCGTAGAGAAAATTTATATTGGCTTGTGTCTATGAATAATTAGACAAATATTGAAATATTAATAGTTATTGAAATTAATATTAAATATAATAATAAATGTATTGAATATACAATACATATGTAATTGATAATGAGAGCCAACGAATTGTATATTCTGTTCAACAATTTTAATAAATGAAGATTTATTTTTACGAAACTAAATATTTGTCTTTATTTATTAATAAAACGCGTGATTGCAAACGTTGCAAAAGCAATTATTCGGTATATTAATGTTTTGACTAAAACTTAAAAAAAAAATGTTATTATATTAGTTAGTTTGCTGATTGTACGTTATTTCAATTGAAATTTCAGTACACAGAAACGAGGATTACGTTAGCAATCGTTTGACTTGAGAGAGAAACTTTTATTGAATTACTTTAAAAAAATCTCTACACGGTACCTGCAGAGCGTCGCCAGTTCCGGGCAGGTTTAATCGAGTTGGTTAGTCAATTCAGGTGGTCGAATGGTAACGCGCGCACTTTGATGTGCAAGTATAATTCTTTCACAATTCTATTCTAGCTCTACGAATCTGAACATTAATATTTGTACGATTGGCGCTATAATAACGTTATTGCGTGACGCACACTAAATCTTTCCAACATTCTCTTGATATTATAGAATTAAAAAATATATTTAATTTTGATGTTAAATATAATCTAATTTGCACCTTAGAGCACAATAAATATGAATAAAGTATAAATTATTCAATATCCGATTTTCGCACGAGGTGTCAATAATAATAAAAAAAAATAACGAATACGAGAAAGAGACGTACATTCTTAGGAATGGATGACCACGAGATTCAATCCACGGTGGAGTCTATACTCGGGCCTGATGTCAAGGTCGTGGACTGCGAGAAAAAGTCCTGCGTGAGAGAAGAGGAAGTACTACTGATAAACGGTGTACCGATCCCTCTCGAGGGGCCGGACGGAGTCGCTATACGAGAAGCCATGATAACCGGCCAGGTCCCACCGTGCGATCTTCTCAACCAGATTCTTGTCAAGGCTGGGATTCTAAGGTAGCATTGTGGATCTTTTCCTACTGTGCATATTGTATCTACTCGTATATCTCGTATATTTACTCGTATTTTTCCTTCTTTTCCGTCGAATATATGAGAATTATCGTATATGAAAATATTGATTTTGATAATTTTTACGTTAATGTAAATGACAATTTCACTGTTTCACGTGTATCTTGTATTTTTTATTTATCCGAGTTAGCTTAGAGACTCTGTACTTGAATACAATACTTATGTGGACGGTATATAAAAATGATATTGTATTATTTTAATTATACATTTTGATGTAAACATTTACTGTGATTTGTTCCTCGCAAATTCACATTTTATTCGAAGTGCACATTTTGTATAAAATCCACACTGCTATCTTGTAAATTGACGTCCAAAGGGCCCCAGTGCGACTCGAGACATCCTTAAGCGTAAAATCGTCTATTGTGACGAAGGAAGAGGTCACCGTCGCTCGTGGCGGTAAAGTCGTTGACGAGAGAAGTCGCGAGACCAAGGAGAACAATTATTACGCGTCGTCGACCAGTGAGATATGGGAGCCGGTGGGAATCATCCATCGACCGAGAAACATTAAGCCATTCGACAGCTCCGACGACTCCAGGCCGAACTCGAACGCCAGTTCCGACCAAGGTTACACGACTAGCAGTAATCATGTCCTCAGAGAGCGAGGCGGTGCCTCCACTGCGGGATGTCCTATCTGTGAGGACAACGATCCTGAATGCACCAGGAGATGTCTTGGAGGGCTCACCGGTCTTGGAAAACAGAAGGTTTCTGGTGTTCGGACGACTACATCAGTGGTAAGCTAATTCCATCAAGTTTTAAAATCAGCACGTTTTCAATGAGCACGGGAAAAATTCAACATTTGAGCCATTATCTCAAGAATAATATACACAAAGATATTAGTTTGTAGAAATAATCTTATTGTTTTAGTGAAGTATGGTTAAATGACACTTTTTTTAAAAAGTTTTTGGTTAAATTTTAAATTTAACCAAAAAATGTTCAACGAGATGCGATTATTTGCGAATTTGCGAAGTGGTTAACTGCAAGGTTGATAAACTGAATTGTGCATCTCTCTTGCCTAATTTGGCAGATTCTTGGAGAGTAAGTAAATGGTAATAGAAAACAGCTCTCTTCTAAAACAGGTTATCACTTAAGATGCCATATAAGTAGATAACTTAAGCTACCATAGTCATTTTTATGTATCTCTATCATTGTTTTTCTCTATTCTATTGTTTTGCTGGTTAAAAAGTTAATATATTTGCATTAAAAAAAAAATTGTTATATATCGAATTTTTTAATAATTCTTGACTTTCAGTCGTATAAACTTTTTATTCATTATGTATTTACTTAATTTAATGGCTTTTCTTAAAAGCGTATAATTTCACGATCGCGTACGAGAATACAGTAGCAAAACGTAATTTTAGAATAATAACTTCCATGCTATGAAAAAGTCAATGTACTCACTTGTCATCCGAGATACGTAGTGCGACAGGATCTTAACGCCCCAAGTTTTTTCCCTTGTCGTCAAAGTGCAGAGGTGACTTGATGATGGGTAAGAGGTAGCTGGCTAGCAAAAAGCTAAGCTAAGAGAGAGAAGAGAGCTCGCATCTTAACGTTATCCTCGTCAATAAAACACCATGATTATTGGCATTTATATCTCATGATTCTGATAAATCTTGTTATCTACAAACGCAAACACAAAAAAATTGATTATAACATTTTCCACCTCGTTTAACACTCATTAAGCAGAATATCTCGTGCTATTTTATAAATTTCATAAAAATGTACAAAAGTAATTATAATTTTAAATCTAATTTTAAACTCTAAATGAATACAAATCATCTAAATAATTAAGGACTAAAGAAATTGAGTTACAGATCTATTATGTTGATACTTAACAAAACATGCTCTTTAAATTTCAATTGTTTCGATCATTTTATTATGATCCTCTTCAATGATGTACATAACTTTACAATTTGAATAAACGGCAGTAACAATTATTGGTTTATCATTATGTCATCTTGTTTAACGTCGTGAAATAGTTCTTCGTTCAAATCATAGATATTATGTGATTTTTATAGTACACATCAGTGGAAATTTTTTTTTCATATTATTTTATAGTGCTTTTAAATTAGTTTAATATATATTAGTTTAAATTTCGTTTAATATATAAGAATTGTTCCAAATAATGAAATATATCGAAATAATTACGCTTATAAATAATTATATGAAATTTATATGAATAATTATATGAAATTTATATAAATAATTATATGAAATTTATATATGAAGATTGCATGAAATTATTTAATTTTTAAATATTTTTGTTCAAAAGAGATTATGTCTTTTTTAATTTACATCATAGTTTATGTATATTATAAAGACGATTGAATATATGATAAACTATTCTATTTTATGTTTATATTCTATTTATTATGTTTTGAAATAATTTTTCGATTTTTTTTTAATGTATGCTTGTAAGTACATATTTACTAAAAAATATCTGTGTATACTGTAGTCGAATAGTTGCATGTATGTGGTAATGTATCGGGATGTACAGCTAAGAATTCTTTCTGCCGCACCTTTTTAATTTACATAGAATTGATTTCTCTACTCCCTTCGTTATACTTTCTTGGGTAACTACTATGTACGCGTATTATTTATAGAATAATACTCTTAAAGTTTTTTCTTATTAAAAAAATATACTTCGTAAATTTTAAAGTAAAAAGATTAATTAAGTTTTATATTAAATTTTAACATTTAACGAAGCTAAATATCTAGAAAGTTAATTGTTACTATTTTGCTTTTTATTGATGTATCTTCTATTTCTTCATTTGGTAAGTAATCTATAAGCAGAAACTTTTATTGGTGTACAGAAATCTACTTTACCATCTGCAGCTATGCTGAACTGCTGCAGATGGTAGTGTACCGACTACTGATAGATTATTATTTACATCGATTATATCGGTTTCTTCTTTATCTTCAATGAATATGTTAGAAATTATATTTTTGGCAATTGTTAAATATGGAATTATTTTTATTTACGTCCAAAAATTTTAATTAAAATTTTTTTCACTTTTTATGCTTTATAAGAATATTTATGAGCGTGCAAAGCTGATGACATGTTTTATCTAATATTTTGTTTAGAGTAAAATATTATATCTGTTTTATTTTAATTATTTTAAATTAAAGAGGAAAGCCGCCTATTAGGCGCCTAATATGAGATAGCGGCATTCTGCTAAACTAATAAACGCTATATATTGATTCCACCATAAATTTATTGCTCTTGGATTGAAAACTATTTAATAGAAAATTCATTATTAGATCATGTAGTCATTGTAAAACAAGATTTTAGAATTTGGATGTCCTCAAGTTTTCAGATAAGCTTTTAAATCTTGTTTATTATTTAATAAAATAAATATTTGGCAATAAATTCTTTATAGAGTGATAGAGTAAGGCCGTACTAATAGAAAAATACGGGATATGTTTAATTATTTAATTACAAAAGTTAGATTTGTTGATCGAAAAAACCATAAGGCATAGAAATCGTAATATGAGATACCCAGGGTACTTTTAATATGAAATAATCTATGCTCCTATGTTATAGAAAATCGTTGCTAAAGTTATTAAATGTTATTGTATAATAATAAAAACAACCGGAATGGACGTCGAGTGCCTATTTCTGCGATGCTTGATTCCAACTATCTGAAGACGAGTTTTGGGTACAACCTATCACACGTTCACTTTTTGCTGGCTGTGTTTATTTGTTATTTTAGAAACATTAAATAAAGTTTTTTAATTGCAATACTGATATACTTTGCATTTTACTATCGATTTCTTGGGGTATCTCATATTAGGAACACAATTTTCTGATTTTGCGAATTGCTCTTTTTTTTATATTCTTTAATT
>NW_017304450.1:500868-513686 GCF_001594115.1 Trachymyrmex septentrionalis | reverse complement strand
ATATATATATATATATATATATTTATATGTCTAAATTTATTGCTGTTTGTAACTAAACATTAAATTATTACTGAAGTTAAAGCAACCCATTAATCCCAAATCGGGATATATATTTTCATTTTAGATGTTTTTTTATATTTCTACCACTTTATTTTATACACACATATGTGTAGGTATATTATTTTCTATTTGCTGAGTATACATAATATACATATTTGTGTATCATATTATTATTGATTCTTTCAACGGCACGTCGTCTTCACTAAGTAAACGCATCGTGAAAACTACAAGTGACAGTTCTCAAATTTCGAACTGTCAGAAACATGGCAATGTTTGAAACGTATCAGCCTTCTTGGCGAGTTTATATAGGATTTTTGTTTACTTTTTAGGGACATATGATACATCCATTTCAATAACTTGACATTTCTTGCATTTCCTTTCGAAATATTTCCTCGAATTCATAATATACTACTACTTCAATCGATATGCTTATTGATCTTTATCTTAAAGTAAACTCTAAACATGATTACAAATAACATATACTCGTATGTATATATACATATAAAATATTCGTAATACATGTATTTGCATGTTTATTTCGGAATCCTTTATGAAGGCAGTTTAATATATTTTATATTTTTGTATGTTTTTTGCATTACACGTACAATTATATTGACTTTGATATTGCGTTTGATCAGATCGTTATCGCAATAAAGAACATATAACACCGTGTGATATTCTACAAATTTTGATATTGTGTAATATCGTTGTCAACTTTTGAAAAATTTGCATACATAATGCAAATGCCCCAAATTCTTTAGCCGCTATGCGAATGGGTTTATGCGGTTTCGGGATAGATAAATTGGTAAACGTATATTTGTTGCGCAATCAGCCAGCTTAGGCTATCGGCATGGCTATCAACATTTACACGATCTTTATAGGCGCACGCTGTCCATGATCAAGCGAATGGAAAATCATCGATTGTCGGGCTTACGACGTCGATTATACCGATTGTCGGCGAATTTTCGCGCTGCTCGCTATCGGTGCAACGGCGTCAAGGGATCACCTGCAACGGGGACGCGCTAGCCTCCAATTGCCGGGACGTGCGGGAATGGGAATGAGAAAACCGATCGATAAATCCAATTAAATTTTGTTACGCCACCGTCAGTAGTAGCAGCAACAGCAACGACACGGCGTTGGTGGTCACGATGGCCTGACATCAGCCAAATTGCATTTTATGCGCGAACATTGATCTGAAGTTCAAGCAAGATCATCTTTTGGCTATGAAGAATTGAACGAAATTTTTTTCCATTCGATAGACCCGTCACTTGTACAATTTTACACGAGTCCATTAAATTTCAATTTGCATTAAAAGTTCGTTTACTGAACATATACAATATTTTGAGTACATGAGTTAATTCACTAGTATAATCTTATTTATTCATTCTCTTATATATATAATATATATATATTACATTTATTTCTATTTTTTGCCATGAAAATGACCTATCAATGAGATATCAGTGTTACTGTATTATATTTTTATTGCCACTTATTTGCACATGAAATGTGTATTTATTTTACTGCGCGAGCGCGTTGGCGCTCTTGGGCAATGAAAAATTTAAATTGAAAAGGCGACTTCATTTATGATGAGATTTCTTTTGAATGTCTTGTTGGATACAGAGTCAGCAAATACAAATGAGTACATAATAAATGCGTCGTAAGACGGCGATGAATGAGTTTTCAATTCAACGAACGTTGAATGAGTTGTTTACAAATGTCTCGTCGACAATATATCACGTCGACAAACAATATGCTCACTTTACGATTGAACTATCTGATCATGAAAGAGTAGTCACAATGACAAGGCTATATGGATTGTTCATTGCAATTGAATTTGAAATTACTATCGGCACATCATTTACTTTTTTGCATGTGTACGCTTGTCGATATCCACTACAATTATCTCGCTATAGGATTGCATTTGAATCATCAAAGTGTGGACAATCCGATGCAGTAATTTGATAATAGGTAGTGATATAATTGTATCCTATTTTATATTATAAATCTATATATTTCCTAACCGTAATATTCTACGTCTATACGCGGATTAAATTTAAATATAAATATAAACATATTCTTATATTTTGCTGGACCACACGATCGATACGTTTGTGGTCTTTTGTGGCACTGATTGATACCATTCGTACATTTGTTAAAGCAAATGAATCGGTACTAAATCCATCTTGAGTATAGATATCTTGCACGTCCGTCCGCAACCACCATCGGTGTCTGTCTGCTCGTCTGTTCTCTTCGCACATTCTGGCCACCCAGATTCCGTTTCTGTCGGACTATTAATACGCGTTTCCGCGTCTAGCGCGTCTGAGAGTAACCAGAAACGCTAGCCAAAACTAGAAACCAGTGGCCGTTCGTGCTTTGCTCAAAAGGTGGAATTTTACACCTCGACTCTTCAACCTCGCGTTTTCCTCGCGAACTCACTGACGGTGATCGACCGGCAATCGTACGGATACGGAATCTTTCCATCCGTCTCGCTGCCAAGTGAACTTTCAAATGTCAAGAGAAAGAAAAAGAGAGAGAAGAGAGCGCTTTCCTTTTCGATGTCACCGACGATTCTCTGAGATGGATGCCCGGAGACGGCTTCATTGTTGGAAACGAATTGTGGCATCGTCGGTGTGAAATGACACAGATGGGTGTCATTGCAATTTTGATCGGTCTCATAATCTTTAACTAATCTGATCCATTTATCCTCGATGCGTGAATCTTTTATCCACTTAATTAATAAACGCACCGTTGAAATAATCTCAAATTCTATTTTGATCTCAAAATATGAAATGAAAAGTGCAAAAATTTTTATAATTTATTAGCAAAACCGTGTAAGTATATTATAAGATAAAGTGGATCCATTTCTCGCGATAATGTTTGTGTTTCTGAACAGTATGTTGATTATTAAAGGTTGTGCTTGTACTCCAGGAGAAAATATGATTATACAATGTAGCTGTAAGCATGTCACTGCAAAGAGATAATATTTATATATTTATATATTATAATATTAATTTAAACGTTTGCGTAAAATAAATTAATTAAAAGTTATGTATTAAAAAAAAGAAAGTTATTGAGTCAGAAATTTATGATATCTGAATTTGTTTAAGAAATGTTTTTTATGAATTTTGAAATTTTGGTAACTCCGCGATGACGAACAATGTGTAGAATAAACATCTAACTGCATTTAAATTCAATTCTTATTTACCGCCGTTTTTAACTTTTTCCGTCAATATCATAACTTTCGATTAAGTTTCAAACTTCGTAACTGCAGTGGAATGACATTATGTAAAGGGTTATTTTCTCCTTAATCCGGAAAAAATGAAAATTTAACAAAAAATATAGCGTAATTTAAAAAAAACGGTCGTTTTGTGATGTCGAGTGTTTCCCGCGTTAGAAATTGCATTCGATAGGCGACCACTATAAATCTTTCCCTTGAGAACTCGACGAGAGCCGTCTTGTTTCTTCCTCCGATGTCTTCTCCGCTTTTCTTCTATCGTCCCTTCCTCCTGTTTGTAGCTCTACTCGTGTTTCCTCGTCGAACGCTTTTCTAGCAAATAGCTGCACCAAGGGCCAGATTTATCGATATACTCTTACCGAACAACGGGCACTCGAGTTCTTATTTACACAGCGAATGCTCCTCGACGAAAGAAATATTCGGGACTAGGACGATCGATTGATCGAAATTAACGGAACGTGTATTCCTGTTTTGTGCTTTCTTGAGAAAATCAGGATGGAGAAAGGACAATGCGTTCAAGATACTTTACCTATGATGTACGGAATTATGATAGCATTTCTCACATGCTTGGTCGGTTATGCGTTATGGGTAAGTTAATTATAATGATCTCTTTTTCATCATGATATATAACATTTACAATATATTTAATAACATAGATACGTTGATTTAATTCATTACGATATTACATTTTTCTCTCTTTTAACTCTACGCTTTTAATTAATAAATTAAATATGGATACTTAATAATTAAAAAAATATGATGTGTTTATTTATTTATTGTTTTGTTTTAGAATTACTTTTTAGAATAATTCTTTTCTTAAATCTGTACATTTATATATTATGAAGAAGTATTGCTTATTAAGGATATCTCTTTTGATTTCTTGCGAATGAATAATGTTCCTTTTTTATGCTCTGAAAGTATTTAATATTATTATAGTAATATATACCACTCCAGAAGAACTAAGAAAGTTAATATATGCAAGTTTATCTCTTCAAACCATTTAGCATTGTTGCGATAATTCTAGTGGAAAAATGCTAATCTCCTCTGGGCAGTAAGTTCTGAGTAATCAACTTATTTTCAAAAGAGCAAAGAAGCAGGTTTTTGAAGAGAAACGTTTTCTTCCAACTGCACTCACAATGAGCGAATTTATTCGCGTAATTAAGCAAGCTTAGCATTGTATTGTATGCAGATAAGGCATCACCAGAAGACGCTATTGCATAATCGAAAATAAACGATCTACTATATACGTGAACGATGCACGTTAACTCATTGTTATTTCCGCGTTTGAAGGTAAAGCACAGTTCCGCTTATATTAGAGAAGTGAGAGCGGTGAGAACGGTAGTTGTCGTGGCACTCGATATCGTCGGCATTGTTTGCCGTAATCGTCGCTCGCAGGACGAACTATAATCCGCAGATCCGCATACATTTCGCATGGGTCGAATACCTGTTCGAGGACGCGCCGACTGCTAAATTATGGCCGCGTAATTAAGATGCGAGCCGATTGTTTCATACGGGGAGCCTAAGCGAATGGAGACGACGAGCTTAACTTAGCTCGTAATATGGACGTCGGAATATTAGCTTGGTTTGTACCTACGGTATTCACGATTGTGCATTTCGATACATCATAGGCGAATTCCGCATATGTCATTTGCGCAATATGTTTGTGGCAGCGATAATGAAGACTATAGTTTCCTAATTATTATAAATGTTAAGAACATTTGAGAAATGTTTTCTCTCTCTCTCTCTCTCTCTCTTTCTATTGATACCACTAGAAAATGTAATCTTGGACTGTTTTTCGTTTTGTCAAACGAATATTATCACATTATATTTTATGGAAAAAAAAATTAAATTTATATAACATTTTAATTAATATATGTGTATAAAAAATATATGTATACTATACATGTGTGTGTGTGTGTGTGTGTGTGTGTGTGTGTGTGTGTGTGTGTGTGTGTGTGTGTGTGTAATCGAATGGATCTGAAAAGAAATACAAATTTATTGTCGGCATATTATGTTACTGCGCGGTAACTTAACTTGTAAAAATGTTTTGTTGTATTCAGAATAAAATATCACATATCTCTCAAATTAAATCAATTTCTGTCATCATTTTGTAGATTGTCGATACTTATGACAAATATGACATCATGAAGATGACACCATATGATATGTATTAATTGCTACCTTAATGATATAATAATACAATATTACACGGTCTGCGTTATAGGAATCGATTGTTTGCCACATATAATTATAGATCGATATTAGTATTATCAGATGCATACGCAAGATATGATTATTATCGCTACTTGTCGCAGGTGTGCACATGGACAAATGTGCAAAGCGTCTTGGTAATAGCTGATCCAAATCAGGAACACATGCAGAGTACAGGATACAGATGTGGATGTGTGTAAGACAGATGTAATTGAATTTTTCCCTAGAAATTTAATTATGTGTACTATTTCTGTTTTCATTTTTTGGATTGAGTTTTTTTAATCAAAAGTAAAATATTTATTATTCATATTTTTAAATATTAAATATGATATTATTTAATTTTTTTTATTTGTGATACAAAATAAAGCAATTTTGATGAGGTATCTCTCTTCGTTCATCTTTGTTAGTGATGTTATTATTAGTCCGCTACATCATTATAGTTAAATGATGTTTAATTCTAATTAACCAATGCGCAACGTTATTCCGCGTCAGTCAACAAGTCATTCGCACGAGATTTGCGTCCTATGACCATTATAGACCATAATGCGAGAATAACAGGACGTTGTCGACGAGCGTAATGTTTGCTTTTCTGAAGCCGATGCCACACCGCAGGAAAATGAGAAACGATCGTTTGCGGTGCAATTATTGCGTTAAAATGTAAAAGCGAGTTGTTAATGTCATGCATCAACCTGTCATAATTGGCTTGCATGAACCAAGCCAGTAGTAGAACTCTTTTTATAAAAACCAGGCGCAATTGTATTTTATATCACACAAGACAAGCGCACATTTATGTTGTTTGCTTGTCTTTACTTTCGACATATAATATATACATAATTATGAACATATGCGTGGTTCTCTCGAATGGACCTACCATTGTATCTCTGAACCATTGTATTAATTGTTACATCTACATGTTTCAAGATAAGTTACACTATTTAAAAAAAAATCGTATTTGTTAAAGTAAATTTATTTTTTTTATTTATTTTATCATGCATATCTAATATATTAAAATATCACACACACACTTTGCGTGTGTAATATGTGATTTTTTATTTAATTTAATGAGGAATAAATACTAGTGAGTTGAAAGATATAAGATGAGAGGATGAAATAATATTAGTAAGTGAGGGCTCAGACTTTCCGAATTCATGCTCATATTTCGCTGATCTGTGATTCAAAAGTGGCCGTTCTATTTCATCTTCGAGCTTTCAAGATCGATGCTTCCCATCTGTAAATAGAATACTCGTAAAAGCATTCAATTTTTATCTCTACATATAGATCTTCTGATTTTATTTCAGACATATAATATTGCTTGACAATCTTTTATAAATGGAACATAGATTACATCTAGTATATCCATTTTATTAACAATGATAGTAAAAATCATTATTAAATTATTAATAAGAACAAATAAAATTATCACAAAAATGTATCTACTAATTTTTATACGTGTTATTATACTAACTAATAATTTTCTAAATGACAAGTAAGAAATATTACATATAAAAAAAATATATTTTGCATTACTTAGGACACGTAATATTACTTCGCAAATATTCTTGTTACTTGCGATATAAATTTATGAGTTAGTTCAATGTCGTATAGACTCAATTGGCGAGGTGCGACATAAAACAGGAATCATCTATGTTTTGGTATAGAAAATATATTTTGGAAGAAGCTGCTCTGGAAAAATGTATCTTCAACTCCCTCTTTACGATTGAACTTTGATAGCAATGGAAATTTTATTTATTCTATGGCGTAACGTAAAACAATGATTTTTTCAGTTTTTCCACCGATACTCCTTTTCACTCTTCCTCTTCATTTTATAGTAACAAGTCCATTTCGAATAATCTTAATAATTTCTTACATTGAAAATAGCCGCGAATTTTCTCATTTAATTTTGATAGCGCATGAATTAAAATGTTTATCGGTACGAATATGTAAAACGAATATTTTAAGTATATGATACGTTTTTTGCCATTTTATGTCATAGAATTGCAATTTTTGTGCGTTATTTATACTTCCATTTGACAAATATTTTAATGGAATAAATTATACTTCATGTATTTCACATTCTTTTCTGAGCAATACAATTTTTCGAAATAAAATGAGGTAATTTTTCTTTCGAGATTTGATGTTACTTGGTTTTTTGCGGTACATCGGTTAGTGAAGATCTGTAAACATCCGTTAGTTACAAATGAAATGTAAAAAGAACATTCGTGTAATTTTAATTGGAGAGCGTTCGCATGATAGCAAGAATTTTCTACGAAAAGACTTGTATAAGTTTTCTGCTATCTCAGAATCATCAATTGCTTTTTTACTCCTTTTATTTTGTCTTATTGTATCTTATTCATAGTTTGTTTTCTTGTTTTTTAAAAATAATTTCAACAAACATTATTTTCTCTTTAGCCGAAATAAACAATTAATTAATTTACATCTTTATTTTATTATAATTTTGGTAAATATTATTCTCTCTTTAGCCGACATGAGCAATAATTAATTTACATATCAAAACAACAATTTCATTAATATCACAATTTCTCTAATGTAATTAAATTGATCTTTAAATCTATCATTATTCGATTGTTTTGTAGAGGAAGTAGATGAGTGTGGACTAAAACTGAAACTAGCCACATGAATTAATATTGCCATGAAATCAATTATAACAATATTGATTTTTAACTGACTATAGAATACTTGAGCTCACTTGAAAGGTTGAATAATAGAAATGATATTATCATACTTGCATTAATATGTAACTTGCACAATTTAAACATTTTGAATTAATCGATTTTCGCTGAAATATGCTGAAATAAAGTTTATAATTTTATATGTCAGAACTTGTAATACTACTCAACTACCAATCGTGCAGCCGATCATTTTTGTTAGTTCACGTGAAAGCTCTGTCGTGACGTTTGCTCATTCAAAGCCGCAAATTTGTGCTTTTGAATAAAAGATGAATTGCGATCTAACATTTCAGACAATGTAAAATATAATCATTAATTTAACGTTTGCGAATTTATTCCCAGTATGATTTTTCGCTATTTTATTTATATCAAACAATTATAATCTTTTAACTCAAGAAAATTATTGTTTCTGTTTTTTTTTTAATTTTTGCCATTTTTTACTCTAAAAATATTTTGAAATTATTTGTGGGATAGTATTGTTATAATCTTCAATCATTAAAATTATTACCGGAGAACGATTTTATAATGACTTTTGATACTGATTGTACATTATACATATAATTACATGTCATCACTGCAAGTCACCAAAATATAAAATTAGTTTCCAATATCGTATACCTATTACATGCTGGAATTAATAGTTTATCAGAAATTAAAATATTCACAAATTTATTTGACGAGATCATTTAACATGAATTTCTACATACATTGCATTAATAGTTGTAATTGATTGCAAATTAGAAATGCTGCTGATGACAGAGTACGAAGTTTCTAATAATAATGATAGAAGATGATATTTAATGATTGATTTTTATATCATATATTTATGCATTTTAATACGTTTATTTTACATTTTTGCGAATATGACTATTGATAAAATAACAAAAATAATAACATCACTCTAAATCTTTATGTTAAAAAATTCCTTAATACACACAATTATTTAAATAATAAAATGTGTTGTAACATGTTTATTATATACGTTTAATTTTGTTTTATAAAAAAAGTCTTAAATTTATCTTTAAAATTTGTATATTTTTATTATCAATTTTGTATGTATGAGATTTATATCATGAGATTAAAATAATATAAAATAATCGAAAAGTAAATTATATTTTTTAACATGGTTTAAAAGTAATTGAAAAGTGTCAAATATTAAAAGAAATAAACAAAGCAATGGATTAATTGTATATTTGTATATTTAAATATTCGATGCTTTTGTATGTAGAGAAAAGTATAATAATGCACAAGAAGTATTGGACATAATATAAAACGAAAACAAGTATTATTTATGTAGTATTATTTACATACAAATATTCAACAGTATGGTTGTATATGATAAAAATCTAAAACGATGTACAGTTTGTCATGTGTTTTTAACATTGCGCATTTATTACTATGTCCGAGTACTATTTCTTTCCTATGGATGATTCCCTTTTCGGGGCTTATCCTAATGGAATGTCATTTTATTTTCTACATATTTCTTCTTGACAACTTTTATGTTGCAACAAAGAATGTGACGAAAAAAGACATACGCAAACGCAGAAAGAACAAGAGATATTATCGAACAACATGTCTATTTGTTCGATTAATGTGGGTACATAAACCAGGATTACATGGTTATATGATGCGAAATTCTAAACTAGGTATTACGATATCAGGATGCTGCAAATGTCAACATACTGCTTTTTAATAGACTGATTATCTTAATTTATGATTATGCTTAGGAATTACTTTATCATCTCGTATTGAAAAATTTAATTAAATATGAAGTATAATAATTTTTTCTGATTAACTTTTTCTTCTCTTGCACTTTTAACAATATTATATGATTTTTTTTAAATTACTTTTTACGTTTCGTGAAATATTGAAACTTGAAACTGATTTTGTATCTGTTTTCTTATCACAAGGACAAGTTATTTGATACTATCTTTATACTTTGAATTTAGTTTGTGTGTGTGTGTGTGCGTGTGTGCGTGTGTGCAAAATTATTATTATTAGTTTCCAAGGCCACGTTAACAAAATTTGCGCTCAAAGGCTTGTGATCTCTAAGCGTTTCCCGCAGAAACGCCTACTTTCATGATTTTCTGATGACCTTTTTTTAAGATGATAACGTCGCAATTTTCCATGACAAAATCAGTGATGTCGACGTTGCAAAGACTACTTTTCAAAAATGTGTAATACGTGCAATAGGTTTTTTTTAAAACAATTATCCAAACTCTTCATTGCTACCGTCATGAACTACAATATTGCTACGTCATTACCACATTATTCTTATAATGTTGCAGAATTATTTTGATATTCTTAACACAAGTTTCATTATCGTTATAACGTCATTGCGCTGCTTTTTCACCATAATAAAAAAACTGCGTTACGGTATTATAACGATAACGAAATTTTCGTCAAGAGTTACAAAATAGATATGCTGATGAAAGCCTGAAGCTTTGATCTTTTATCCATTTAATTACTATGATACGTTTAGGAACAGGGACAATCTTTATTATAAAATAGTGTTGCTTAACCTTGGGTTTACATTTATTTTTTTAATTGTGGCGCCTCCAGGCACCACTGACATTTCGATGCCCTAGGGGTCAAATCCCAAAAGCTCATAGGTTAACGCGCTACGTAATAAACCAACTGCTTATCTTACTTTCATGATGAAAATTACCTATATGGATATTATATATATTATGGTTATATTACAGTATAGTGGCTCTTAAATATTTTACCATTTTGTGTGCATTTTTAATAACTAAAAAAAAATTAACTAATTTCTAAGTGCACATATAAGAAAAAACTATATATATTAACTAATGAACATATCGTATATTTATTATAATTTTTTATTATAATTTTTAAATAAATGTCGATATATTAAAAATACTTACATAGACAATGTATTTTTAGTGTATGAAAAAATATATAAAAAATTATTTTTTAAACATGATAAAACATGAATTTAAAATATACGTTTGCACATGAGAGAAATATTATTACCAAAGAAAAATAATTAATACATTTATTATCTAACAAAGATATCTTTATTAAAATATCATTTTAAATATTAAAGATATCTTTAGTCAATTCTCTTAAAATAATCAAGTAAGTAATTTAATTAAATCAATATACCCATGCTTTTAGTATTTTTACATGATTATTATTTGACAGTTATGTTTAACAGAGTAATTATTTAAATTTAATTTTAATTATTTTATTTTAAAACAATGAAATGAAATAAATACATATTAAAGACTATTTTTAGATACGAGATAAAGCATATGGAATTCGTATACGACAGGATATTGGTATATCTATATTATCCTGCCAGATATACGATCGCAAAGCTTGTAAAAATCTTAAAAATAAGCTATTATTAACATCAGCATTTGGATAGTTATTCCAATAGTTGGGACTTGAATATTGGGAATAATGAAAATTGTTTGGAATCCTTTCAGATGAAGTTCCCGCAAGTTTCTTATAGCGTCTGTCAGTCATTAATTTTTGAACTAGAGCCGTTTCCGAATTCCGATTTTGATGAATTAGCGGTCGATTATTGGAAGACCCTTCGATTTCATTCAGCCTTGACCCTATTTTCGTAGAAAAGTGTTTAGTTCCGTGTCCTCGATGCATCAAGATGTCCTCGAAGAAATCTTTCAGAGGTAAAACGACGCTTATACCCCATCGACCAAACACATAGTGCTTTTCGTCTGTTTCCGTCTGTTCCTTATTTTTCTGATGCTTCGATCGTCGAGGTATATCCTTCAAAAATTCTGTAGGTGGCGATGAAAGGTGACTCATGCCCCATCTATCAGAATGAAATGATTTTTCGTGATTCCGTTTTTCTGTCACATCCTTTTCTCTCGCGTCATCTTTCTTTTCCTTGATCTTCCGCACCAACAATTTCGCTATTATAGTCTTTTCGTTATCTTTTTTACTATTCTCATTGATTTCCTTGTCATTTTGAGAGAAAAGTTTGGAATCAGTTTTATGATTTAAATTTCTTCTAGTTTCTGAAAAAGGTTTAAGATTTTTATTCGTACGACTTTTAGGGACATGTAAAGTTTTCGATTGTTGTGAAATTGACTTTTCGGAATGCAAATGTACATTACCATTCTTCTTGCTCTCCTGCATTAACGAATTTGCCGTTTTCTCTTTATTCTCTTTATAATTGTTGTTTTCTGAAAATTTTATAAAATTGTTGTCCATACTTATATTATTTTTAAGAATATGTGAATTTTTGAATTGTTTGGAGATCGACTCTTTAGGATATAAATTTATTATGGAACTGGGACGATCTTCCTCAAGTTTGTTTTTCTCATAATCGATAGATGAATTTCGTAAGGACGTATCTCTCTTTATGTCGGATATTTCGTAGTCCTTATGTCGTTGATGAAGTGCTTTCCAAAGAAATTTTTTAGATAAATTTTTCATCTCTGTATTCCGTTCGTCGCTTTTGAGGTTTTTATTAAATGCCCCATTGATATTTGTAGTCGCAGATTGTTTTGAATTTTGCCAAGAAGTGTAATGAGATCGATTGCTAGAAGAGTCTTTCACGTCCGCACTGTTTTGATCCATTAATAGAGGCCATACAATTGATTTTGAAGTGGTAGGATCAAGCTGTT
>NW_017304450.1:492025-500768 GCF_001594115.1 Trachymyrmex septentrionalis | reverse complement strand
TGCATGTATATTTATATTTCATACAAATAAATTTATATATAATATTATGATGTTAAATATTGATTGACGGATTAATAATTTTATAACGGATTTAATAATTTTATTAAATGAGTAATTATTTTATTAAACTGAATTTAAAGATATTTTAATAATTGACTTTAATTTAATTTTATAACTTACATTTATATTTGCTTCCAATGTTTTATTTTTTTTAAATAACTTTATAGGAAGTTTCGATCTTTCTGTATTTTCATATTTTTTCTTTATTGAAAACATTGGTATCTATAACAAAATATACTTTTATTAGAAAAGTATTATATGGTATAATACAAATTTATTAATAAAATATGTTAATAAAATTAATAAAATATAAATTAATAAAATATTAATAGTTTCTTTTTATTAACTCTCAGGTTAATTTACATTTGTCGTAAGAGACAATAAATAAATTTTTTTATGCTGTATAGACTTGTAGATATTTTTCCACATTACTCCATATCCTTATTATCAAATTCAAGTTAAATATTAAAATTATTATTGAATACTGGGAATTAATAATTTAATAAAAATCTTAATTTTTTTAGAGATTCTGTATTGATGTATAATAATGCCATAAACTGCTGGTTAATTTAATGGCTCTTCCAGAAAGATCAAGTTTTGTGTGTCCTTACCGAGATCGATTCGTTGTTCGTAAGTTTTCCTGCTTTCGTAGTTTCTTCGACATTGTCGAGGGTAAGTTTCACGTTTCTTCTATACGCTGCCCATTTTTCTCTTTCCTGTCGGCTTATCTCCTGCATTTTCTTTATCCATGGATCCGCCGTTCTTTGTTCCGGATCCTCGGGTTTTGTAAATTCCATCCTCAGGTTTTTCTTCGTCGATTCTTCCCTGTTAAAACGGTTGGCTTCTTAACTTTATTTACAATAAGTTGTTTCACGAATTTTATTACCTAAAAATTTATTTATCTATAAAATTATCTATTTATAGATAAATATGTACCTTTTTATTTATAATTTGTAATTATTAATTTTGCAGATACATATTAACTTTTGATATTCTTTATATGAATGAGTATGATATTTTTTGAATAACTTATATAATTCTTTATTTCTTGAAGAGATTGTTTATAATACTTTATTTTAAATTTACTTATTGTTTACTAGTCTAAATGTGTATAAGACGTTTGATATAACAGAAACTAAAACAGCAACTTTATGAACATCCTGTATTATCAACGCAGTGACTGACTGCGGTTTACCGGAATACCTCGGGCCATAGTACTTGTCAGGTGGTTTCCAGTTGTAATTCGGTAACCGCTGAATATGGTTGTATATGTTCCTCGGAACTGTGGGGTTCTTCTCGAACTGTCTTGAGTCGGTGTAATCTGCAAACAAGACTGACGCTGGGTATCTGGTCCTTAAAGACGAAACTTAATCACCACTTGGTTACATTTTGAACATATAATATTAAATAAACCGAAGTAGGTACTTGAAGTTGAGGGTTCTTGTCAAAGAGTCACTTAATGTCTCTTACCATACATTATCGTTCCCGATTTTCTTGTTTATTAAACTTGAGATTAAACTGGAGATATGTTAGTTTTCTACTGAAGTAGCTACATCAATGATTATCAAAATCAATTTTTTTAACAAATAGATAATTATGAACCTTTTACAGAAATTGTATTTTTCATTTGTAATTCATAATCATTTGTGCTCTCTCTCTCTCTCTCTCTCTCATGCGCGCTCTCTGTGTGCGTGCGTGCGTATTACGTGTTATTTTAAAAATATTTATCAATGTCTTTTATAAAACCATTTCTTTTGTCAAATTTATTGTTTATTAATTCTCCTTTCCAATATTCTGCAAAGTTTATATTTCTGTTTGTTATCAATTTGATTTTTCTCATAAAATTATCTGTTTTCTTGGTTATATAATCTCGTTGACTAAATATGACAGCAGTATAAAAAGATTATGTGCGTAGTAAAAGCGCACGAAGGTGATAAATGCTTGAAAAGAAATCAGTTTTGCGCAACGCATATTAGCTCGTAACGTACAATGAAACGAGTCGCTTTGGCGACAGACATAGTCTAGCTGAAGTTGCATGCTCTTGGCCACAATCGGGTACAGTTTAACGATATTTAATTGCTAGCGAGGCGTGGACGATAATTGAAAAGATAAAAACGTAGTAAAGCGTTACGGGAGTTATAGTCGTTTCTCGCGCGGAGTCCATTTATCGTAAGATATTTACTTTTGATTTGTCAACTGTCAGACACTCGCGTACACGTCCATACGGATTTATGTGCTGTCATCACGGCTATTTTCTACCATTTTCTCTTTCGTTTGTATATTTAGTTTTACTGGGAAACTTTTTAGCAATCGTTATCACTTTAACGTTATAAAAAATTTATCTTCAGATAATAACTTCGACTAAAGATTCTACATTCGACAAAATCGAGATATTGCCCTTAATTCTGAAAACATATGATTTCATCATTATATTTTAAGAGGATACTGAAAATGGAAAAAATACAATAGAATTCACACACAAACATTATTCATAACTGTCATTTTCTTTTAATTTTCAATCAAATTTAAATACAAAGTCTAAATCTTTAAAATATCGAGTGTAATGTGTGTATATGAATATATTTTAGATGTTAAACATATTTTTCTCTCTCGATACGAAAAAAATAAAATAATTTATGAAACACAATTTATAGATGTATTATCAAAATATTTTTATCCAAAGAAAAGCGCCACAAAAATTCATGACGCTAATAAAATGTATTAGTGCGAAACTCGTACGATTTCGATTAACTTAGGAACAGAAAAGAAATTATGATTCACATTAACTTGCCAGTGGGCAGCACTTTTAGTAGAATTTAATTTATTTTGTGACGCATAGGATATTCCGCTACTGACGATGGAATTAGATTTTGGGTGGCGCCAGCTTTTGTTGGGGAAAAAGCAACTTTACCCTTTGACGCTGGAGTACGACACGGAGTAAACTGTAATCTACGAAGTTAGCACCGTATTTTGAGCGGATCGATATAACGAGCTGAAAGTATCCGACAGCCTTTATCGCTGCACGGAGATTGCATTTGGCCACGACTTTTATGCGAAACGCTCCGCGACTTTAGCCGACACGTTACGATCGCGATACGAACCGCGACAGAAATAGAAAATCGATGTTAACATTTCGAACGGATTCAAGTTTATCTGCGAGATTGACGTCAGGGCTTAACCTAATTGTTCGAAAAGATTTTCGCTGAAATCCAGTGAATATCAAATAAATGAGCTGTCTTTATCTCGTGACAAAGTTGCCATTATAGATAGAATAATAGTTATGAGAGAGAGAGAGAGAGAGAGAGAGAGAGAGAGAGAGAGGGATGAGATTCTTATCTGTATCCTACATTTAACATTAATGTAATATTATATACACATATATAATTTTAACTTCTTTGTCTCTCTTGTGATGATCGCGTATATTCTGATTTCTTTCAGTTATGGACTATTAATCAATTTGGTGTCAGTTTTTTCTTAAGAAAAAATTAGAGGAGACATCATCCTTCTTTCTACTACTATCTAATATCTTATTATTAAATATGTCTTTCAATTACAATATATATAATCCATATAATTAAAATTTCACTTGTAAGTTTGTTTGAATGTGCGAGTAAAAATAAGATCTTATTGTCCCCATGTGATAAAATTTTATAATTCTAATTTCAAAATTAGGACGCTGGGTTACACACACACACACACACACACACACACACACTGGTAACACGGAAATACTAAGCGAAAAATAATTAAAGTCGTTTATTCACGTAATAGAATTTTCTAACGATTTAATGTATAGTAATATTGGGTAAAAGCTAAAATAGTATAAAAAAATTAATGGAAACAAACATTTGAAAAGAGAATGCTAAGAAGATATATTTAATTAATAGCACATTTGCCGCGGTGTCTGAGAGAATGGAATAAAGTGTAAACAGGCGTGTACAATTTACCGTTTAACTAACGCGTTTCCCGATAATTATTTGTGTCTGTGAATAATCTGATCGAGACGCTAGCGTGAAAATGGCGATTTTCAACGGATTCAAACATGGCGAAATAAGAGTTAAATGAAAGTATCACGAATCAGCATAATATCGACTGCGTGCCGATTAATATACATATACATCCTTAACTTTATATCAAATATGATTCGTTATGATAACGGTGACATAAAAGGAAAATTGAAAAAGATCGTAGGAATCTTGTTGTCAAGGCGAGAGACTTACAATTAGTCTCCTTCCGATCTTTTTCTTTTATAGTAACGCGATCGCGTTAGTCGATCCGCTGAAGCGGATAGAGATAAGGATTCCGTATTACCAGTTATAGAACTCAAATTGATTTTTGTTTTTTTTGTTTGGTTTGTCGTATCTTACGTAATAAACTATGATAATAGCGTAACAATGATTGTAGTGTAACAGTGTAACTTTATTATGGCATTTCCTAATAATTTCTTTCTGTATTCGCATATCTACAATGCATTAACTTTGTCCGAAATTACACGGTCATGGTCATTCAAGTTTTATAAAATATGTCTGTGTGGATGTACTTAAATTAAATTGCCTAAAAAATGTCTAAAATTTATCAAAATAATACTATAATCTTGTAATGTTTATAGATATATAATATAAATATAATATATGTATATAAAATATTTATTATATGAAATTATTGATAAATTTCCAGTGGTTTTAAGTGATTTGTTCAATGTTTTAAAAGTAATCATTTCAAAATAATATTTTTCTGAAAATTTAACGGAATTAAAAGTTTAGTGAACATTTTAAAAGTTATCCTCTTGTATAATTACAAAATTCATTGCTCATCTCCAAAATGTCAAATAGGTCATAAATGTCAAGATACAATATGATTGTAATAGCGAAATAAGTGCAGTTTTTTATCGAATATTTATTTGTAAAATTGTTATGTAAAATAGAATCAGTTGCTTACTGTATGAATCCGAGACATGAATGAATGGTAACAGAAGGCAGAAGACAAATGCCACAGGCACGAACAGGTGGCTACTGTGGCTGATGGCCATTTTGTCCGGATAGCATATGATATACACATTATGTATGTACATATACTGCTGACCGATTGAAATGGTAGGGATAGATTTATTATCCATGAACGAACCGCGTTGTAGTAAACTCTCCACCCATAATCATCCTAGAACTTTTCGAAGAAGGATTGACATATATACTGATTAATCGCGATCTTTTTCAATTCAGAACATTGTAAGACCGCAATGAATTTAACTGCAAATATTAGTAAAAAATAACGATAATCCAGAAAAATTATTGTAAACACACATTTTCGAGAAGATGCTATTTTTTTTTTCAAAAATAGAAATAAATAAGATAAGTAATACGAATTTTTTTAATTTCAAAATTTGCTCGTAACTCTATTTTCTTTATTATGATTAGATGTACGCATATAATCTTATTATTATTAACTGATTGTGCACCGACAAATAGTTTATACAGTTTTAGAAAGGAGATATGTGATATCTATCTTTGTTTACTACAGTGGATCACATACATCATCAATCATAGTATTCATATCAATGCAAAACCAATATGATTTCGCAAATGGCACGGAAAATTGAGAATGTCGTGTCCGATTTCGATACGCGTGTCGCTTGATCGCACTTTGTTCGTCTTAATAAACTATACGTTTAATCAAAGCAGTATTGGTGGCCGATTAATTTTTACTATTGTTCACTTACTTAAACGAGACAATTTGTGAATCTGTATCATTTATTTTTGCAGATATTATCTATACATTAAATACATACATATATAAATCAATTCCAATTTTTTTCTCTTTTATCGATATGACTTAATATTTGCTCGATCTCTGATATTTGAAAGATAACAATAAAATATGACATGATGGAAACTAACCAGTTGAGACAAGTAAATACAATATCATGTAGATGTCAATTCCTTGATCGCAATTTTTATTTACCGAGACAGTTATATATTTGTGTTATAACGTAATATATCGTAACATTATCATTTATCAATTAAAGAAGGTTAATATTTTTACTATTAGATTGTTCAAAAAGTTCCGATATTTTATTAGCTCAAAATATATATATATAGTATCTTTGTATATATAATATCTTTGTCAAAAATGAACGAAATTTAAAAATAAAAAAAGAGTTTTAAAGTTTGAAATCTCTATTTTCAAGAAACTATAATTTTTGAGTTTATGTGAATTTGATAATATTTTTACATATAGAAAATTACGAGGCTAAAAAAAGAAATTTTTCTTTTCGCTTTATAGGTTGTCATGTGCAAAAAAATTTTTGACTATTTATTGCGGAAAGTTTTCTCTATAAAATCGTTTTTTTTAAGTAAAAATAATCCTATTTTTTTATTCTTGAGTTATTCACGAGTTAAATAAAAAGGAGCATTTTAATTTTGATTGCTTTTATATTTCCATTAAAAATCATCGCTTTTTTATTTAACCAACATGTAACTTGGTAACAAACAATTGTAGGAACATTTTTTAAAGACGAATTTTTGGGGAAAATTTTAAGCTTTTACGTCAGATAATTTTGTAACCAATATATTTTGAGCTATATAATTTTGAGTTAATAAAATATCGCAGAATTTTTTAAACAACCCATATATTGTAAGACTAAAAGACTTAACTAATTTTATTCTTTTTTTGCATATAAATATGAGATATTTGAAATAAATGTTTATCAAAAGAGTTATATATCACAAAAGATTGTTACTACAAAATATAAATTTTTTTTGTTTAGTAGACCAATTATTAGAATTCTTCGATGAATTACGTGAAGCAGTTTGTGAAGCATTAGCTGGCAAAACTATATTGACATTAAATCTCTGAAATTTAATTTTCTTTTATTAATTTTTTATTCTTTAAATCATAAATACGATTTAGTTAAAAAATACCTTGTTATCGCTTGTTTCAATTAATATCGACTCATTGAACCAATACATTTGCCGTGATACCTACATTTGTTTACTTTCTGCTGTGATATCTTGATCTGATCCACTTATTTAAAACATTAAAATTTAACATCTTTTATGTTGATCATTTTATTGGTCCATTTTTATTTAATATTATTAGAATTTAAGTTTTTATTCATTAGCAGGACTTACCATGCTTCAAGCGGAAATTCTTGATTTTTGTCAAACAATTTTCTTTAATCGAGAAAGTACGTTTTGATTTAATCAGCTTATTCAAATTTATATTGAAATTTAAATTCTCATGTAAGTAATTTCAAACGGAGTTTATCAATTTTTGTCGATGTGATTTTTGCGATGAAAACTTCTTAACGGATAATTTATAAATGGTATTATTTTATTTGTTTTTTCAAAATGATGCTTTTTTAAATTTTTCTAGAATTTGATTTAGTATTTTTTCTAATCGCTCTTTTTCCTAAAATCTCTTTGCTTATATTTAATATAAATATGTTTATCTCTCGTCTATATCGATTGGTGCTAAATCTGTATATATATTTCTGCCTTTTACCATCTTTAAATTTAATTATAAATTTTTTGTTTTATAATTAATATATTTCTATATTTTCTCCAACATTGATCTGGTATATCGGAGATATAATTTAAGAATATCTTTATTGTCTTTTTTTACGATTAAAATATAAAAATTTATTTAATGATTTTGGCACGATTTTTTTTTAATCTCTATCTTTTATATATAAATAAATACGGAAATTATGTATGTGATTATCCCCTTACAATCACATCTTTTCTTTTAAAATAATTCGAAGAAATCTCTTCAGATTCTTCGAAAAGACTTCGTCATTTCTTCGAAATCATATTTGATATCGAATGGAATTTTCTTCTCTCTGATTTTTCTATAGAAATTTTAATGAACGTATATTTGACGTACATTTGATTTTATAGATAAGTAATCGTTTTCTCTTCAATGTTTCTCTCGCCTCAGTTTTAAATTCTCTTTTCCGGATTTATTCATAAAATCAACTATTCTTTTGAATTAACATTTCTAATTTTTTTTGAGTCTGTACTGATTACAATTTATATTATAAATTGTATTGACATAAAAGTTTCTTTGCCCATTTAACGTTTGTATTCTAATGAATTCTCATATGATTTTCTAAACTACCTTTTCCTAGATTCGTTTCTTTATTGGACGAAGCCTCTGACTTTCAAGAGAATTCCCTCGGTATCTCACATGGCAAGTCCATGTGAAATCATGCCTGTCACGACTCCGTTTCTTGTCTTTTGCTATTAGCTTTTCGATTTCGGTCGCATCTACCTCAATATCGATAACAATCTCCTTGAGTGAGTTTTTATAGACATGACAAACTCATAGCGATCTATTCCTGAACTTGATCATTTCAATTGTCTTCTGAATTTCGATGATTAGTATTCTTCGAAGCTACTTTAAAGAAATTTCAATATTAAGATACATCAAATCCATTGACATTTTATTTGCCGATTCGATCAACATATACGAATTACTGAAATATAAATTTGTAGAATTTGATTATCTATATTTGAATATCTTAAATATTGTAATATATATAATATATGTATATTTTTACATATGTATATATATGTACATATAATATATATAATCTAAGAGAATACGTGAAATAAACAATTTTATGAATAAATTTTTATTTTATTTATTATTTTAGAAAAATCTAGAAATTTATCTACGGTTTTTC
>NW_017304450.1:486523-491925 GCF_001594115.1 Trachymyrmex septentrionalis | reverse complement strand
ATATATATATTGTACATACATATATACATTTTATATATAAATGTGTATAAGCATTTATTTTTAAAATATTGTTAAACCGTAGAAATATTATATAATAAAAATAATATCAAATTGTCTATATACCCTTAATGACTCAAAGTGAGTTTGATATACTGATGTTAATGACAGTATAATTAGAAGCAATAATGATAATAATAAAAAAGTAATATACGATCAAATATACGTATAATATTATTCTTGAAATTATATAAATATTTGAATTATGAATATAAAAATGTATAGTTTTTAAAAAATTTAAATGAAATGATATTAAAATAAAAATCTTATCCTCAATTTTAAATGTCTAACTGTAAGTTACATTTTATTACATAATCCTCCGTATAAATTATTATGTAAGTAAAGCAAATAGAAACAATAAAAATCTTTCCTAGATTATTTTCATGAAATAAATTTAATTTCGAGAATAAGCTGTCACAGTTTTTGTTTGATTATTTACTACGGTCGAAGGAAAAGCTCCTTGCGCGTAAGGATAGCCAAGTAATTTTGCTGCCTCGATTTTTTAGTGAGATATTGGAAGTTTCTGCTGCTGCTGTCGGTGACACTCGATTTTGCGGAAGCAAACTTTCTATCTCCGCGATGCAGGAGACTGCAAATTTAAATTGGATTTCATTGTAATGACACTTATTGAGCCTAAATAAATTAAAAACACGTAGAGGATAGACTTTTAGTAATATTGTTAAACGAGAGATTAACGTATAATGGATCAGTGTACTGTCACGCGTAGATAAATTTCTATTCATGTTTTAAACAATGTTTGAAACAATCCGGAAATTTTAAACACATAAGATTTCATAAAACATGTTTTATGTAAAATTATTTTACTTAATTTTCTTAAACAGTAATAAGTGGAAAATCAATCAATACGTGAATAATACAAATAAACGAAAAAGTAAAGCCCTATTTGTTCAAAGCGGATCTTGATGCTTCATTAATATTATTAAATTGCTTATTTATTTAATTTTTTTTACAGTAAATTTATTTATAGTTTTTCAGCATATTAACATTTTTCTAATAGAATGCCTGATTGAGCATCAAATTATTAAAATTGCTTGTCAATTTAATTCGTGATATTACTACAGTAGTTTAATTGCGGTTAATAAGTCCGAAAAACCAATTCGACGCGCAGTTCAAATGATTACAAATATGCATGTATATATATATATATATATATATGCATGTACATATATAGTATATATAACAATTCAGATTGAATTATTTAAGTATTAAAGATCTAGCTTTGACCATTATGGCCATTCTATTTCTTATTGTTGAATTTTTTAATGTACGGTCTAGTAAGATTATTATTATTTATTTAATTTGTGATATTACATACTTTGATTTTAGTTTAGAACTGTGCTTCAAAACATTATATAATCTGTTCATGTATAGTTTGTACGAACTAAAATTGTAAAATCACGCAAATGTATATTATGTATATTATGTATATACATATACATATACATAATATATACATAATATAATATATTATAATATATACATTTGTATATTGAATTCAAATTTTAGTAGTTATTCTTTTTATATTTGATATATATACAATATATAGTAGCGTTATTATAGTTTTATATAATATGCTAAAACAGTTGTCGAAACAACGTTAATTTCCTGAAAATTATATCATACATGTCATGATTATTTGGTCGTTCGTGGTCGAATCTCGCAATGTTAATTTTGGCAAATTATTACATCCGATTCCATTAGACAATTTACGCATTTAACGCGCCACATATTTTACACGATTATCATTTACAAATTTTACCGTTGAATTGTATTGGCAACAAACCGTCGACTGTTACTCGATCCACTCGCTTAATTTCAGATCAGCCGAGCTACAGTCAATATTTTATGAGGCTTAATGAAAACTGTCAACGTGACGACAGCTTTGATAAATAAAGCCAGTTTTTACACCCGGCCGACGATACCAGTGGACGTTCTCTTCAAGTTTTAATGCATCGCCCGTTGCAACGAAATTAAATCGCTCATACGAAATAAAGCTCTAAGTTTCTTCATGTATGTGTAAACCCGATATCTATATATTTATAGATTATATGGTGATAAAGGGAAATATCATGCACTATTTCTGCTGAATCCTAAAGAAAAAAAAGAACAAAATCAGTAAGTAACATAAAGAAAGAAAAAAAATAGTACATAATTCTCTCTGGAAATACTTTTATACATCCATAAGGATTAAGTATTTATTTAAAAAAATTTATTTAAAAAAATAATTAAAAATAGAATCTAATTTGCAGCTTGATTGCCTACACGTACTATATTCTTTACTTTGAAAACACAAATTCTGTTTAAAAATACAAATTTTCTGCTTTGAAAATATGAATAATTTTGAATTTAGATTCGATTGAACAAAATTACATTGAAAATGACTATTGTACTTTATTTATAAGAAATAATAAAAATGCGAATAGGAAATTAATGGAGAAGAAATTAAGTTTAAATTAAGTTTTTTTTCTTAAGCGGGGAAATAAAAAAGTTATTTCTTAATTTAATCTTAGTATTTTTTAAAATCGGCAGATGGCATCAAAATCTATCTAAATTTTAGTATCTTATACAAGTTACACCTACAAGGAAACACAGAGAAGTGTTCTCTTTTGATTTTGATATTTTGAACTTTTAATATTTTGTAGTTTAAACTAA
Source organism: Trachymyrmex septentrionalis (assembly GCF_001594115.1). Taxonomy (NCBI): domain Eukaryota; kingdom Metazoa; phylum Arthropoda; class Insecta; order Hymenoptera; family Formicidae; genus Trachymyrmex; species Trachymyrmex septentrionalis. The sequence continues at coordinate 489,195 of NW_017304450.1, read as the reverse complement.
AATAAGGAGCACGTATTTTTTATATGTGGTTTAATCAATTATTCAAAAATTTGTGTAGCAACTATAGAAATTGCATTGAAAATTGTGATGCCAATTCTCTGCTTGACGTAAAAAAAATTTTAAAGAAAGAACTATTTCATTGATTTATAACTATATTTGATAGAATATGAATAAGGATAGATCCTACTCTTAAAAATCTTGAAATTTAAAATTGCATTATTTTTGTTGAGTAAATTTTTGAACAAATTAAATTATTATTAATACAATTTTATATATAAAAATTCCTTACAATTAATATTCCTTACAAATTAAGTACATCGGATGACATTTTAAAAGATACCATTTAATATTTTTGTCCAATTATCTACGCTTTCTCTTATGAGTTAATTATATATTGTATTAATTATATATTGCATTTTTTATTTATTCTGTTTAGACGCTACAATGCATCAGTTGGAGCCAGTTAATGGCCAACTGTAAGTACTAAATGAGACGTCATCCCTGAATTTATGAGGTGTCGTGACTTTACGGCAATATTTTGTAATTTATAGTTTTATATGATCGCATTACGTCCTGACAATTTCATGCAAATTGCAACACTTACTGTCAGTCATCGGATAGTTATCCATTAGCTATGTCTTATCCAACTATAATAGTTACAAAATTCTTGTAATTTATTACGACCACATATAAAAATTGAATAAAAAAAAAATCATGAATTTCTAAATTAAAAAAAAATATTTTGTGAACAAATAACGAGAAATTTAAAATAGTTGTGTGGATAATTAGTTGACTACCGTATTAATTGACATTATATTATTATCAATTGACATTTGCATGTTCATTTAAAAAAATCTAAAGATAAAGATTTGCACAAAATTGAAATTATTTAGATATTATTTGTAATTATTAAAGTAAAAGTATTATAAATAAACAAAATAAACAAAATAAATGGCGAAAAAGAGTCGTCGCATAATATATATAATATACGTCGTTTTACTTTTTATTTTATGTATTTATGACTATTATCTTTAATTATATATATTATGCGACGACTCTTTTTCGCCATTTATTTTGTTTATTTTGTTTATACATAAAGAGTCTTTACACCGCTGTTATTTAATTATAAATAAAAACACAATTTAATCTAGGTCAAAGATTTTTGATAATTTATAATAACCAAATCAACCATGTAATTGCGTTTGCCATTATTAATTAATTTTTGTTACTATGTTATAACTGTTTTATCAGTTAACATTTAATTATGTCTATCTGATTTGATTTTGCATAAACATAAATTAATTGAACATGAATTTTACATATTTTTTTATTAGTTACTATATTAATAGTTCATATAATACATTATTACGAATATATCTAGCAATTATTATTTTTCTGATATTGATTCTTTTTTAATTTTCTAAAATATTGTTAGTAATCACATGAATATTCTAGTTGTTATAAACATCTATACTATTCATATTTTTTTCTTTAAATGTCTTGTTACGAAATTAGAGGACTAACAAATATTATGAATTTCTTTTTCAGCCAACCATTTTTGGGACAGTAGCCTCGGACCTAAACCCCAAAGATGGGAACAGCCGAAAGGTGAGTTGTTATTTTCAAATATTTATCTTTATTATTTTATCGGTTGTATAATAATTATTATTCTAAGAGGAAACAATTTAAATGACGGTAACGAAGATTGTTTCTATATCAGACAACGTTAAAAAAATCCCAATAAAAGAGATTTTCATTTTTACTCGCTGTATCATCCTGGGGATCTTTTTGGCAGTCGTAATGAGTAAAAATTGCTGCTGAGTCTCTGGCTCTGTTCCGCTAATCGTTCCGAATAGAGCGGCTGGCTGCTCTAATTAAAAGTAATAGCGCTATCAAGTGGTCTACCTTATCCAGTGGTTCTCTCTCCACAAGATTCTAACAATTAAACCTAGTAAACTTTCCTTTTTTTAGTCGCTTATGCGGCATTTCTCGTAATCGAGGAATCATGTATTTTGTATAATAAGCGCTTGCGTAACTATAATATGCCTCTATTAAAATATACAAGTCAAATGTTTAAAAATTCATTGTTATAACAATAATTAGGCAATAATAGTATTCTAGAATTGTTGCTACCTCCTTTATCTATAAATTTATTGAAAAATTGATATTTTAATTAATTTTAATATAACTAAATTTGGATGTTTGTCATCGTTTAAAAATGAATTATTTATTTGATGGAACAATCGGAGTATTTCATGAAAGAATAAATTTTTTGAAGAAGAAATATCTCTGTCGCATTTCTATATAATATATAATGTCACTTATAACAAACGTTCCAACAAAACATGTCGGATCTAATATACCTATTACGTTTATAGTGTACGTAATAAATGTTCATAAAGATGATTAATAAATGAGTAATAAATAAATGAGTAATAATTTGTGTATATGTATATTATTACACCTCGCATGGTAATTGTGTAAGGCCACTTTGGACAGTAATATTCAAATATAGTAATCAGATATAGCGAGGTAGTACTAATCGTCGGATATACATAACTGGTTATACTTAATATTATGTTATTTATTAGGTTGATTAATTTTGTTTCACTAAATGTTAATATTATTGACTTTGTTTTCTCTGATTTTGTTTCTTGTTTTGTCAGATTTTT